>NC_053025.1:536888169-536976400 GCF_003073215.2 Triticum urartu | reverse complement strand
TATATGCATCGGCTCCGAATCATGTCTTGGGTCAATAGTTGGGTTTGCCCGGTCCTATGTTTTGGTGCCTTACGTTCCGCTATATTGGCTAAGGTAGCACTAGGAGAACCACTGCGATTGTGCCCCAGTTGAGCTGGGTCGAGCACCTCAGTGGAGAAAGCTAAAACTGACTGTCATGATGAAGCGAGAGTTGGTCGCTGTTCGAGAGGTTTTTCGAGTCCTAAAGACTTATGCCGCTTAGGGCGAGGAGCCGGCTCTGTCCGGCCAAGGCGTGGATAGCGCCCCGAACTCGGTCTTCCGAACACCAGGGGCTTCGCCGAAATTTAAAATTATAGAATTCTATGGCTAAGTGAGAGTGTTCACGCATTATAGTCCGATTGCCTTGTTCGTTGGGCTGAGCGCCTCCCTCGAAGGACCCAAACATGGGAAAAAAGCGCTCAGGTTTATCCCCGAACACCCCAGCACTAGCGGCACGGGGGCAGAAGCCGACGACTCGCCATCTCTCAGAATTGATAAACAGCCGCACAGAAGGTAATATTTTAAATTCCAACAGCATTGCTTAGCGCATATAAACAAGTTTTCAGCGCATAGGACAAAACGAGCAAGTTTCACTCAAAAATTACATCCCTAGAACATTCATCCGCCACAAGGCAGGCACCCTTCAGAACATCCTTATAGTAATTCTCGGGCTTGCGATGCTCTTTCCCCGGCGGTGGCCCGTCCTTCACCAGCTTCTCAGCATGCAGCTTGCCCCAGTGCACCTTAGCAGGGTGTCGGTGTCAAAACTGGCGAATCTCGGGTAGGGGGTCCCGAACTGTGTGTCTAGGCCGGATGGTAACCAGAGACAAGGGACACGAAGTTTTACCCAGGTTCGGGCCCTCTCGATGGAGGTAAAACCCTACGTCCTGCTTGATTAATATTGATGATATGGGTAGTACAAGAGTAGATCTACCACCAGATCGAGGAGGCTAAACCCTAGAAGCTAGCCTATGGTATGATTGTTGATGTGTATGTTGTCCTACGGACTAAAACCCTCCGGTTTATATAGACATCGGGTAGGGTTAGGGTTACATAGAGTCGGTTACAATGGTAGGAGATCTGCATATCCGTATCGCCAAGCTTGCCTTCCACACCAAGGAAAGTCCCTCCCGGACACGGGACGAAGTCTTCAATCTTGTATCTTCATAGTCTAGGAGTCCGGCTGAAGGTATAGTCCGGCCATCCGGACACCCCCTAATCCAGGACTCCCTCAGTATCCCCTGAACCAGGCTTCAATGACGACGAGTCCGACGTGCATATTGTCTTCAGCATTGCAAGGCGGGTTCCTCCTCCAAGTACTTCATAGAAGATTTTGAACACAAAGATAGTGTCCGGCTCTGAAAAATAAGTTTCCACGTACTGCCATAGAGAGAATAATATTTACACAAATCCAATCTGTTGACGTATTCCGTGGTGCGACATCACACCACGGCCAAGCTTTTATTCGAACCATTTTACGGTCCCATCTCAGCGCGTTATGCGAGGCGGTTTCCTTGGCACGTCTTGTTAAAGCAGAGACCGTGTCCCCTTATTCCGGGATTCTCATCAATACGGGCGTGGGTAACCCAACCGCTTCTAGGACTCCTAGATTATAGGCAAGTCCAAGCGGACACGGAGAGGACGCTTGATATTCACCCTCTTTATAAAGGGTACAAGGCTTTTATTTTTCCCTCCCGTGCTCAATCGAATTCTTCCCCTACCTCAAGCTCAAACGCCCGAAGTTCAGGTCAGGTTCTCTGACCCTCCAGTCATGTCCGGATCTAGCCTCAAGGCCGATGGATGCCTTCCTCTGTCATGGAAGAAGACATCAAGAAGTTGAGGGAGGCTAGATATCTGACCGCCGAGATTTTGCATCGGCTGCCTCCCCGAGGGCAGGCCGTGCCCACCCCCGAGCCCAACGAGAACGTCGTGTTCGTCTCGCACTTCCTCCGAGGCCTAGGCCTTGCCTTGGATCCTTTCGTCAGGGGTTTGATGTTTTACTACGGGCTAGATTTTCATGATCTAGCTCCGGACTCCTTTCTTCATATCATGACATTTATGATCGTGTGCGAGGCCTTCCTCCGGGTTACCCCTCACTTTGGCCTATGGCTCAAGACCTTTGAAGTGAAGCCGAAGTTGGTCGAGGGGGAGCATGCAGCGTGTGGAGGTGCCTCAATACGCAAGATTACGGGAGCTCCGTGGCCCAAAGGTTCCATCCCAGAGGTGTCTGAATTGTGGCAACAGGAGTGGTTCTACATCGCGGCTCCTAGAAGTGCCAAGTGGGCGGCCCCCCTGTTTTCCGCTCGGGCCCCCCACCACAACTGATGTCATGGATCAACAGAGGTCTGAGCTGGGGGCCAGCCAAGGACGTGCCTATACTGCAAGGCCGCATTCGAGATCTCTTCAATGGAGATTTCAGTTTGGTTGCGGTGATACAGGTTATGCTGGTTCGTCAAGTCCAGCCTTTCAAACGCCGGCCTCTTCGTCTGTGGGAGTTCAATCCCAAGGGACCGCGTGCCATTCAAAATTTTCTCGGCCTGACGCACGAGGAGATGTACAAATCATTCTTCGGACCTCAGACGGAGTGTCCGGAAATTACCGAGGACGTGGGCCTAAGTAGCAACCGCACCGCCGACCAGGTAAGGCATCTTCCGACCGAACATACTTTCTCTACTTTGTTGCGAAGTTATCTCTGAGAGTTCGCTTTTTGACCAGCACTGGCTAACAAAGGCGAAGTTGATTCGGTGTTCGGCCCCCCTCCCTGAGGGTTTGGAAAATCCGGTATTGGAAAAGATGCTCCAGACCGCACCTTGCCTGGAGCCCTTGAAGGAAGATACTATGGAGGATAATGCGGGCGGACGCGGGCCCCCAACGCTGCCCATTCTAGCCGAGGGAGCGAGTGTCTCCATGAGGGAAGGCGACCAGAAGAGGAAAAGGACTGCACCCGGGGATTCGGAAGCCGAAGCTTCCAAACAGGAGAAGAAGTCTCCCACAGAGGGTACCACCTTGGGGGGCATTGCTGCCGCACAAAGTCCACGGGGGGATCAATCCTCCCACGAGTCGTAAGTGACCCGAAATACCTTTGATAGTATAGATATGCCATCTTTTTCTTCTGAGAAGATAACCACCGCATATATTTTTGCAGTTCGGGCCTTAGCCCCTCTCAAATGAGCTCATCTTCGGGGGATCTTCTTCCAGAGATGATGGAGAGCGAAACACCTCCTCCGGACTCCTCCGCTCCGGAAGCGGGCGACCCTGAAGTGTCGTCGCGGAGGGCCTCTCCGAGTCCGGTGAGGCCAGAAGATAATCCCGTTGACCCCCGAAGCTCCCAATGTCCGGCTCCCGAAGAGAGCAGACAAAAGAGTCCGGCACCGTCTAGTGTGTGATCGGATGTTCTGAGGGAGTTGGTGGGGCGAGCGGCCATCTCAGATGAACACCGTGTGCTGATGAATACGATGATGGAGAGAATATCATCCGCTGAATGCGGATTGCATGAATGTATGATAGTCCTGCACATGCTAGGTGTGCCCTGTGTAGATAGTAGCGCCTGAGACTCTGGTTGTCGTCAGAAACGACGACGAACAGAGGATCATATTCCCAGGTAATAACCATACTGCCTCTATGTGCAGGTGATGGAAGCTCCGGTGGCTAGCCGGACTAGCGAGTTTGCCCATTTAGAATGGCAGTTGGATGCGGCAGACGCCGACATCGAGCTTGTTAACAAAAGGCTTGACAAGGCACAGGGTAAGTGTCAATATGTGGTAAACGCCACATAGGAAGAGAGGCGTGATGCCAGTATCTTAAATATGTTGTGACTGCAGATGGAGCTGCCACTGTTGAAGCCTTGCGGGCAGAACTTGCCCGAGCCAAGGAACAAGCGAGGTTAGGTAATGCGGCTGCTGTGAAGGCGGCCGAAGAGTTGCAAGCCGAGAAGGCCGCGCATGGCGAGACCCGAGACAAGATGGCTAAGATGGCTGTGGAATTAAAAGCCATCGCCGACCGTTGTCGGGTTCTCGAAAAGGAAAACCAAGAGAAGGCATCGGACCTTGAGAAGGCTGCTGTGACGAAAAAGGATCTCCGCTCTGCTATGAGGGCAAAGAAGGAGGAGCTGCGGGAAGCCGGGATATTGTAGCTGGGAAATCCTTTATGTTGCGGAGGAAATTCGGAGATCCACGGTATGCCCCTCTGGATCGGCTGTGGAGTTCGGAGGATGTGTATATGGATTTGGCGGCGAGCGCTGCCGATGCGACCAAGTACTTCCAGGATCAGACAGACCGTGGAGTAGACTAGCTGTTTTGGAGACAATTCCATTCTCCTGAGCGTCCACTTTCATTGACTGACCAATTAGCCGAATGGGCCGAACTAAACAGGTTGTCAGGACTCTCTATGAGGTCTGTTGTGGATCAGCTGTGGCCGGGAAGGTCAAAACCGAACAGCTATTTCAGCTTGGTGTTGCAGTTCCTTGACGTGGTGCCGCGCATTAATGCGATGAAGAGGTCGGCGAGCATAGAGGGTGCACGGATGGCCTTTGCCCGTGTTAAGGCATACTGGGCGGAGATGGATGCTACCAATGTTGCAGCGCGGGATTCGGCTATAGGTCGAAAGGCTGCTGAGCACTATTTTGAAGAAGTTCTTGAGGGTGCCCGTTTGATAGAGACCCAGTGCTCAAAAAATATTGTGTTCGAGTGATATGTAATCTCATTGTAAGCGAAATGCTTTTATGAATTTTTATAAGGCTATTTTTATACTTTTGCCTGAAAGTAATATGATGCCTCTTGGGCGGCCGTTTATGTATACATGTGTATAACCTGAAAGATTGCAGTCATTGGCTTCAGCCCCCACGCATACAATGCGGAGGTGCTCGCAAAAACACGCGTTCACACTTAACCCAACATCTTGGTCCTATTAAGGAGGTGATAGCGGAGCGAGCGAGGCAACCGAACTATAATGCTTTAGCACTTTCACTTAGCCGTAGGAGTTTGACAGTGGGGCTACTAGATAGCCCCTGGTGGCTCCGCACTCTCCCGGTTCCAGGGTGCGTACATGCCTGGCCGGAAATCGGCCCTTCGTTAAGGCGGAGGAATTCTAACATTCCCACAGGTCATCGAGTGGTTGACCAGTCTCAGGCTATATCATGACAGTCAGTTTTCGGCTTTCTCAACTGAGGTGCTCGTCCGGATGAACCAAGGCACAATCGCAGTAGTTCTCCTGGTGCTACCTTAGCCGGTAAAGCGGAACGTAAGGCACCAAAACACAGGAGCCGGGCAAACCCAACATTTGACCAAAGACAATGATTCGGAGCTGATGCATATAGGGCCAAACTCGCGGCGCCGAACACTCCCTAAGGTATTCGGTCTTTGTGGTATAAACTGGGCCTAAATAATGGCCTTTGTAAGAAGCCCCTTGTGTCCAGGTATGTGCATTGTTCTGGCGTGGCCACATGCCAAGACGTCAGCATCCTTCTCAACGGTGGATATGTATCAACAAGAGACAGTAAAAAAGGTTTACGCAGGGTCTTAATCTAAAAAGAATCCGTGGAGCGGGTCCCTGCTGCACGTCTGCGCCTGTGTCTCCGTTGTGCCGTATCCTGGACGGGTGTAGCACAATGATCGTCTGTAAAAGAGAGGAAGTTAAGTGAAAAAGTTGTCGTGCAGAAAGATACTTTTTAAAGAAACCATGTGTAATTCAAGATGATAAGAAATTGCCACTTGCCTGCGCGCGTTGAGCCCCTTGTATTGACAAATAGGGGTGTGACCACTTATTTCCGTATAAATAGCGGTGCCGGACTTGATTAGTTGTATTTGAGGTCTTGACGACCTATTGGATGCTTTCGTTTGTCCGAGCGCCTTTAGTGTGCGGCGGCCAAGGCAGCCTCACTCTCTTCGGTGCGTAGAGATCACTTGATATTTCTGTGCACTGTAATGATGCCACGTGGACCGAGCATCTTGAGTGTGAGGGAGGCGTAGTGCGGTATTGCATTAAAGCGAGCGAAAGCTTCGCGTCCGAGCAGTGCTTGATAGACACTTTGAAACAGAGCGATGTGGAAAGTTAAATGCTCGTGACGGAAGTTATCGGGGGAGCCGAATATAACTTGTAGTAAGAGGGAGCCCGTACAACGAGCCTCTGGGCTTGGCATTACTCCTTTAAAGGTGTTACTCCTTTAAAGGTGGTATTGCTATGGCGAATTTGTGTTGGGTCTAACCCCATCCTGCGGATTGTATCCTGATATATTAGGTTTAGGCTACTGCCGCCGTCCATCAAGACCCTTGTGAAGTAATATCCGACTATTACTGGGTCTAATACCAGGGCAGCCCATCCTGCGTGTTGGATACTTGCTGAGTAATCGCGATGGTCGAAAGTGATCGGTTGAGATGACCAGTGGCAGGACTTCGTAGTGATAGGCACTTGGGTATACTTTCCTGGGAGTGCCGTATTGTTTTTCCCTTGATTATGTGTAACACGTTTACTATTTTGACTTCTGGTGGAAATTTCTTTTGTTCCGCCGTGTCTCGCTTGGGAGGCTCGTCCTCGTCTTCACTTGGTGTATCCTCCCCCTTAAGTACGGCGTTGAGCTTGCCGGACTGCTTGAAGACCCAACATTCTCTGTGGGTATGATTAGAAGGTTTACCAGGGGTACTATGGATCTGGCATACTTGATCCAGAATTTTGTTGAGGCTGGACAGTTCGTCCCTGGTGCCTTTAGGTGGCTTTTGACCTGGCCGAGAGCTTTTAAATCCGGCATTTACTGCCGTGCCCTTCGTTCTGTCTTCTTTATTCCGGCGTTTGTTATTGCTGTTGCGCCGTGATTTCCCGTTTCCATCTCTAACTTCAGATGTACTGGGGTCGCTGGTGCTGCATCTGGCTAGCCAGCTGTGCTCCCCCGCGCAAAAGCGGGTCATGAGGTTTGTTAATGCGGCCATCGTTCTCGGCTTATTTTGGCCGAGGTGTCTTGCGAGCCATTCATCACAGACGCTATGCTTGAAAGCTGCTAAGGCTTCGGCATCCGGACAGTCGACAATCTGGTTCTTTTTAGTAAGAAACCTGTTCCAAAGCTTTCGGGCTGACTCTCCGGGCTGTTGAGTTATATGACTCAAATCGTCCGCATCCAGAGGTCGGACATAAGTCCCTTGAAAATTTGCCCGAAAGGCGTCTTTGAGCTCTTCCCAACTTCCGATGGAGCTTTCGGGGAGTCCTTTGAGCCAATGATGAGCTGGCCCTTTGAGCTTGAGGGGTAGGTACTTGATGGCGTGGAGATCATCTCCTCGAGCCATATGGATATGAAGGATGTAGTCCTCAATCCAGACCCCAGGGTCTGTTGTTCCGTCGTATGCCTCTATGTTTACGGGCTTGAATCCTTCTAGAAATTCATGGTCCAGCACCTCATTGGTGAAACATAGGGGGTGTGCGGCACCCCTGTAGCTGGGTGTACTGCGTTGTTCGGATGTTTGTTGTATTGCATTGTATGCTGGGGCGTGCTTGCGTGGTCCATAGATGGATCTTGTTATACCGTCCTTTGGGTGCGAGCCCTCGCATTGGTTGCGTGTTGTATGGTGAGCGGCGTTGTATGCCGCTCTGTATTGGTAGAGGGGTCATCTATCCGACCAGGTGGCTGCTTTGATATTTGGTTGTGGGGGTTCTGAGGCCTCCTCATCGAATTCGGGTAGCAGCTTCCGCTTCGGGTAGCTCTTGAAGGGGCGATTGTCGCTGTACCTTGCTGCAATGCTGAGTATTTTACTCCATCTAAATTGGAGTGTGTCTTGCGCAGCCTTGAGCCTTTGCTTCTGCTTTTTCAGGCTCCTCGCGGTGGCAACAAGCCTTTTACGGGCAGTCTGTTGCTTCGAGTGTCTGTCTGGCGTTATGTCGTCCGGACCATTATCCTTGATAGGATTTGTTTGTTCGGTTTGATTATCCGGATTGCCGTTGTCCGGCAGCGGTTCACCCTGCTCCAGCGCTGGGTCTGTATTATCGCTATTTCTGTCGAGGCGGGATTTGGGGCGGCGCTTGCGTCGCTGCTTTGACTGCTTTTCGAGGGAACAAGCCTTCGGTGCGTCCTTCCGCTCCTCGTCGTCATCTTTTGGTGCGTCCACCATGTATACGTCATATGACGAGGTGGCGTTCCAGGGCCCAATAGGCGCTGGTTCTTCATCGTCTCCTTCATCGGCGTCCATACCGTCGATGTCTCTGGAGTCGAAGTCGAGCATGTCGGTTAAATCGTCGACAGTGGCTACAAAGTGGGTGGTGAGTGGGCTTTGAATTTCTTCATCGTCCGCATCCCAATCTCGCTGACCATAGTCCGGCCAGGGCTCTCCAGATAAAGAGAGAGACTTCAATGACTTCAGGATATCACCCAAAGGCGAGTGCTGAAAGATGTCCGCGGCAGTGAACTCCATAATCGGCGCCCAATCAGATTCGATTGGTAGGGGCGTGGAGGGTTCGGAGTCCGGAGAGGAGTCCGGCTCCTTGGAGTCACGAGTCTCGCAGAGTACGGGGCTGGTGTTCGGCTCAATCGCCGTTGGGGTCGCAGCCCCCGGGGTGGCGTCCAACCGCCCATCCTTGATCGGCGTAGTTGGCTCCGAATTAAGGGTCGGAGCCGATGCGGGTGCGCCCTCCTGGGCACCGGCGGCAGAGCTAGATCATGCTCGTCGTGACAGTGCGGCACGCTCGGAAGTGGATCGAATCCGTCGAAGATCAAGTCCCTGCGGATGTTAGCCGTGTAGTTTAAACTTCCAAATCTGACCTGACAGCCAGGGGCGTAGCTTTCGATCTGCTCCAGATGGCCAAGCGAATTGGCCTGCAGTGCGAGGCCGCCGAAGCCGAAGATCTGTCCGAGGAGGAAGGTCTCACCCTGGACTGCATCGCTATTGATGATTGTAGGAGCCATCGAGCCTAACGGCGACGACACAGAGGAACTCTCAATGAAAGCACCAATGTCGGTGTCAAAACCGGCGGATCTCGGGTAGGGGGTCCCGAACTATGCGTCTAGGCCGGATGGTAACAGGAGACAAGGGACACGAAGTTTTACCCAGGTTCGGGCCCTCTCGATGGAGGTAAAACCCTATGTCCTGCTTGATTAATATTGATGATATGGGTAGTACAAGAGTAGATCTACCACCAGATCGAGGAGGCTAAACCCTAGAAGCTAGCCTATGGTATGATTGTTGATGTGTATGTTGTCCTACGGACTAAAGCCCTCCGGTTTATATAGACACCGGGTAGGGTTAGGGTTACATAGAGTCGGTTACAATGGTAGGAGATCTGCATAGCCGTATCGCCAAGCTTGCCTTCCACGCCAAGGAAAGTCCCTCCCGGACACGGGACGAAGTCTTCAATCTTGTATCTTCATAGTCCAGGAGTCCGGCTGAAGGTATAGTCCAGGAGTCCGGCTGAAGGTATAGTCCGGCCATCCGGACACCCCCTAATCCAGGACTCCCTCAACGGGCAAGGGCCCTACGGGCACCTTCAATGCAGACGGAGCGCTTGATGACTTCGAGCCTTGGACAGGCCTCCACCAACCGCCACACCAGCCCGAAATAGCTCCCAGGCAGAGCCCCTCCAGGCCACAGCCGAACAATGAGGCCCTTCATGGCATGTTCGGCTGCCTTGTGGAGCTCGACCAGTTGCTTCAGCTGGTCGCTCAGGGGCACGGCGTGTCCGGCCTCAGCATACTGAGACCAGAACACCTTCTCTGTCGAGCTGCCCTCCTTGGCTCGATAGAATGCGGCGGCATCGAACACACTTCGGGGAAGATCTGTGAACGCTCCTGGAGAGCTCCGGATTCGGGTAAGTAACAAGTAACTCACATTTATGTGTTTGCTTTGCATAAAGAATGCCTTACCCGCCGCTATCTTCTTCACCTCATCCAACTCCTGGAGGGTCTTCTGGGATTCAGCCTTGGCAGACTTGGCATTTTCAATAGCCACCGCGAGCTCGGACGCTCGCATCTTTGAGTCAAGCTCCAAACTCTCATGTTTTTCCAGGAGAGCCTGGAGCTCTTGCCGCACCTTGCCAACCTCGGCCTCATACTTCTCCCGCTCTGTGCGCTCTGAGGCCGCCCTCTTCTCGGCCTCGACCAGCGCTTGCTTAAGGGTCGCCACTTCAGATGTGGCCCCTAAAATAGCCACGATAATGCTATCATTCTTTGCAATTGCACCTTTTTATATATATTTAAAAACAAGGTATTTCTTACCTTCATTGTCCTCGAGCTGCTTCTTGGCACGACCGAGCTCTTGCTCGGACCGCTCGAGGTTCTGCTTTAGCGTGTCCACTTCCGCAGTCAGTGCGGCGGACGCAAGCAGGGAAGCCTGCATATGCATATTGACTCATTTTTGTTAGACTCCTGCGAATTCTATTTGATCCTCTATTCGGCTTTTCTTCCCGAACGCCAAACAGAGCATCAGGGGCTACTGTCTATGCGATACTATTATTTACACATTCTTTACTTACCTCAAAGCCTGTCAAAAGGCTAGTACAAGCTTTAGTCAGTCCGCTCTTGGCGGACTGAACCTTCTGGACCACCGCACTCATAATAGTGCGGTGCTCCTCATCGACGGAGGCGCCTTGGAGCGCCTCCAACATATTGTCCGGCGCCTCCGGTTGGACGGGGGCCGCCGGCACGGTGGACTTTCTCCTCTTGGAAGGAGGTCCCCCGCGTGGACTCTGGAACCTTTGAAGGTTCCGGAGCGGTGTCCGGCCTAGAGCCAGACTCGGAGCCTTGGGGGGTTTGATCCCCTTTACTCCTGGAGTCCGGGAGGTCGCCTTGCGGCGCCACCAGGACCACCTCCTCCTGGCTTGGAACCTGTTGGGACAACACTTCGTTGTCGTCCGTAGGGCGGGGGCAGGAAGCCGTCGGAAGCCAGTTCACATCCGACGAGTCCAGTGAGCCGCTCGACGACGCGTCGAGCCGGTCTTTGGGTGGGCTGCATAAACATATTCGACGTAAGGGAAAGCTATGCAATAAACGAATAATATGAATTACTCTAGTATCCAGATACTTACGATTTTGCCAGGGGCTTGGCCCTGGGCTGCCACTCCTCTCCACCGTCGGCGTCGGTGGAGTAGTCCGGAGGAAGGGTTTTCCCCTTCTTGGACCCTCCGGCCTCCCCAGAGAGGGCGGCCTTCCTTTTCTTCTCTCCTCCCACTGGAGGGGGAGAGTTCTCCTCTTCTTCCTCCTCGTCTTCACGGGAGGAATGCACCTCGGAACCATCGGATGATGGATCCGACACCTCCTGGCGCCGGACACTCTTTCGAGTCCCCGCGGCCTTTTTCGCGGTGTTCTTCTCTGGCACCACATAGGGTGCCGGAACCAGCAGCTTCGCCAAGCGAGCGTCCGCTGGGCCTTCGGGCAAAGGAGCTGGACAGTTGATCTGTCCGGACATCACCTGCCAATCCTGTCAAAGGTAAGGGAGCTTAGATCCCGCATGGAGTCAAACTATGAAAAACTGATACCCTGTAAAAGGAAAAAAAAACAGCTTACCGCGAGAGCGTGATGCTGCGCACTGAATCCGCGATCCTCGGTAGCGGATGCGGGAGCCTCGTCGCCTTTGAAAAGCACCTTCCAGGCATCTTCGTACGTCGTTTCGAAGAGCCTGCTCAGAGTTTGGTGCCGCGCCGGGTTGAACTCCCACAGGTTGAAAGCCCGTTGTTGACACGGGAGGATCAGGCGGATGAGCATAACCTGGACTACGTTGACAAGTTTGAGCTTCTTGTCCGCCAGGGTTTGGATGCATGTTTGGAGTCCGGTCAGCTCTCCTTTTTTACCCCAAGACAGGCCTGTCTCCTTCTAGGAGGTGAGCCGCGTAGGGGGTCCGGATCGGAACTCGGGGGGTGCGACCCATTCCGCGCCGCGCGGCTCGGTGATGTAAACCCACCCCGATTGCCACCCCTTCAGGGTCTCCACAAAGGAGCCCTCGAGCCATAGGACGTTGGCCACCTTGCCCACCATGGCGCCTCCGCACTCCGCCTGGTTGCCACGCACCACCTTCGGCTTGACGTTGAAAGTCTTGAGCCATAGGCCAAAATGGGGGCGGATGCGGAGGAAGGCCTCGCACACGACGATAAACGCCAAGATGTTGAGGACGAAGTTCGGGGCCAGATCGTGGAAATCCAGGCCGTAGTAGAACATGAGCCCCCGGACAAATGGGTGGAGAGGGAAACCCAGTCCGCAGAGGAAATGGGAGAGGAACACCACCCTCTCATGGGGCCTAGGGGTGGGGATGAGCTGCCCCTTTTCGGGGAGCCGGTACGCGATGTCATTAGACAGGTATCCGGCCTTCCTCAGCTTTTTGATATGTCCCTCCGTGACGGAGGAGACCATCCACTTGCCTCCCACTTCGGACATGGCTGGAGAAGGTTGAGGTGGGGAGTGCGGACTTGGGCGCTGGAGCTCGAGTGCGCAAGAATGGATAGGCGAAGGAGGAAGAAGGCGTAGGTGAAAAGATGGATCCTTATCCCCTTATATGGGTGGACGCAACTACATGTCCCCACCAGCCTAGTAAAACTCGCTTATCTCCAAGCGCCGTAATCAATGGCGTGGTTGGGTTACCCACGCCCGTATTGATGAGAATCCCGGGATAAGGGGACACAATCTCTGCTTTAACAAGGCGTGCCAAGGAAACCGCCTCGCATAACGCGCTGAGGTGGGATAATGAAACGACTCGGATAAAGGCTTGGCCATGGTGTGTCACGCTACGGAATACGTCAGCAGATTAGATTGGTGTAAATATTATTCTCTCTATGGCAATATGTGGAAACTTATTTTGCAGAGCCGGACACTATCTTTGTGTTCAAAATCTTCTACGAAGTACTTGGAGGAGGAACCCGCCTTGCAATGTCGAAGACAATCTGCGCGCCGGACTCGTCGTCATTGAAGCCTGGTTCAGGGGCTACTGAGGGAGTCCTGGATTAGGGGGTGTTCGGATAGCCGGATTATACCTTCAGCCGGACTCCTAGACTATGAAGATACAAGATTGAAGACTTCGTCCCGTGTCCGGGAGGGACTTTCCTTGGCGTGGAAGGCAAGCTTGGCGATACGGATATGTAGATCTCCTACCATTGTAACCGACTCTATGTAACCCTAACCCTATCCGGTGTCTATATAAACCAGAGGGTTTTAGTCCGTAGGACAACGTACACATCAACAATCATACCATAGGCTAGCTTCTAGGGTTTAGCCTCTTCGATCTCGTGGTAGATCTACTCTTGTACTACCCATATCATCAATATTAATCAAGCAGGACGTAGGGTTTTACCTCCATCGAGAGGGCCCGAACCTGGGTAAAACTTCGTGTCCCTCACCTCCTGTTACCATCCGGCCTAGACGCACAGTTCGGGACCCCTACCCGAGATCCGCCGGTTTTGACACCGACAGATATCCTGGAGTATCTTGCCGCTAAGCCGGCGTCCCGGTTTAATGTGTGAATATACCGGTGAAGTTGACGATCCTCAACGCCACTGCAATATCCAATTATCTGAGGAAGAATTTACTGAAGGTGTAAAGAAGATTCTAAATGAATCGGAACTGGTCTGTAGTCAAACCGGTATGAGTCCCTTCTATACCAAGAACAAACCGCCTGCTGTAAGCATTACACTTCCTCTTCATCTCTAATATCTTTAACTTATACAAGCTGTAATCCTTCTTCTTTATATATATAGGGTGATGACCCATTCTGGAAACGGAAATCCATAGAGAAAGCGGCAAAGCCAACTGGAGACAAAGTGGTCAAGCCAACCCGCCCGAAGACCAAAGCCGTAAAACGGACGTCAAAGCGGAAAACGGCTGACCGGATTAATATGGAGCTTGATGATGATACTGATGACCTAGAAGTTGAGGTAGAACTTGACTCACTTGGCTCTCTTTTTATGCATCTTGTTAACAATGATCTTCCTTAGAAGGAGGCAGAAGCTAGTTAGGCTGATGACGTAAAGGTAATTACCCTTTCCTCCGGTTCAGACTCTATGCCAACACAAAAAACTCGCCAAGTAATCCGGAAAGTAAGCTTTTATCATCCTCTTGCTCACTTGGATCCAACATTTATTTTGAAGACTCAACAGCATGAAGCTCGCCGGACAACCCGGCATAGTGGCCAACAGGTCACCTCTGCCGGTTTACCTGATACTCCGGTTTGGAAGCGCCGGTCTGAGGTCTCTCCTACTTCTAACCATTCTTACCCCAAGGCAGGTTATTTCAAACAGCCTCTTAATCCGTCCGATTCAAATTATCAGGTGACACCTCCTTCCTCTTCTGGTGAATCGACAGCAACTCAACTCCCCCCTTTGAAAACTGTGGCCGGGTGAGTTATGAAAAACCTTTCGTTTCAATGCACCCTACATCTTTTGAACAGGATGTTAACCCTTTTTATTCTATTTGCAGGGCCAAAGCCAGACCCAGCAAGAAAGCTCGGGTCACCAATCCGCCAGAAGACCCTGTTGCTGAAGAAGAAGAACCAAGAGGTGAACCGGAGCAAACTGGTGAACCGGAAGGCCTCCATCCTGAAACAACTTTTGATGATCTGCCCCTTGATGGCCAACATACCGACGAACCAATAGATGCTGAGCCAGGCGCCCCTGATAATGAACCGGCAGAACCAAACCGGGCTAGTCCAATAAAAGACACTGAAATTCCATCATCATCCACCAAAAATCCTGAAGGCCAAGGTGATGACGTTATTATTACTGGAATAGGCCATAGCTCTCCTGGTCATCCCGTCATTTTCGCTCAGCATAGTGCCAAAGAAGAACAAATTGCCAGGGATAAAGGTAAATGGAGCGGCGACTTATCAAACTATGCTCATCTTAACGCTGATGAGCTTCATTCCGGCTTCTTGAACCGTCTCCACTCAAACCGGGATTATGAGGCCGGTTTGGTGAATTTGATGAAAGAACAATATGAGGTAAATTCTTCCCCCTTGTACATTGATTTATAGCTGAAATACTATTCCAAGTAGCCCCCAAGAACAGTTTTATGATTGTTAATCATAAACCAGGTCTTTGTAACACTTCAAGCATCCCATCATTGATCCTTGCAAAGGCGTGTCCTCAATCATAGATAAGACTCATGTTTGAAAAAATTAGACAACTTTCTGCAGCATAGCCCCCAAAGGCCGGTTTAACTTGGCACGTTAATCCGGTTTTTAATCCACACCGCCGGTTTAGAACAAACGTACATTAGCCCCCAAGTGTCAAGGATAATGCTTGCATTGTTCTGGAGACTTGTATAGAGTGTAGTATTTGAGAGCAAATAGGCATTAGCCCCCAAGTATGAAGTGGATAATGTGTTATATGCTTTATACTTAGTGCATAAATATGTTGTTTTGTTGAATATACCTTCAATGTTGTAGGCTGAACTGAGAAGCAAAGACGCTCAAAACTCTGACTTGCAAGAAAATGTGAAGTCTCAACAAGCGGAAGCTGCAAAAGCCAAAGAGGAGCTGACCCAGGCCCTGGCCGGAATGGAGAAACTGAAAGAATCCTTCAACCAAGATTGTGCTGAATGGGAAACCGAAAAAGCCGGTTTAACCAAAAGAGCTGTAGACGCCGAGGAAGCCTTGAAACTGGTGGTTGAAGAACTAGCCGGTTTGAAGCGCCAAATCAATGCTATGACCTCTGCTATCTTTGGTAAGTGTCTGCTTATGTATGTTGCACCAGTCAATGAATCTTAAAACTGACCAAAATGTTGATAAAATCTTTGGCAGGAACTCAGATCACTCATCTTGGTGCAGATATACGGATGAAGCTCAAAGCGGCATATACATTGGTTGAGCAGCTATACTCTGGGTCTCAGCGAGCCATTAGTACGGCGGCTTATAACAAACCAGCGCCAACATTGATTAAGGAAACTCTTGAGAAGCTGGGCATGTTACCAGCGCGTATTGCCAAGTTGAAGAGAGCCGCTGCAAGAGCAGGAGCATTAACCGCCCTTATTCGAGCCAAGGCCTGGATTCCAGACCTTAAAGCGGAGGATATCATTAAAGGATATCCAGGCGTTAAAGAAGACGTTTCAAACTTTCATAATGATGATCTTCAGCGGCTGACCAAACAGATGTGGCCAGCGGCCAGCAAATTGGCTGAGGACACCGAATTGTCCCATTTTCAACCGTTTTATGATGCAGAAGGGAAAAGACAGTCGGCCAATATCCATGAAGTCGAAGAACTTGTGCCTCCGATTCGTAAGCACACTTACGCCCCTGATATTAACCCTTCTGATCTTATCCATGAGGAAGCAGTGTTCCAAGCTTTAACCGAAATCGATTGGTCAACGGCTAATTTCCAGCGGCTGGGGAGGGATGAATAAGTGCCTACACCAACTGATCCACAACCGTCAAACCGTTGTGATGAAGAGTCCTGATCCGGTTGCCGGTTTATATGGCTACTGTGAAAAAACAATGGCACTGTTTGAGCCGCTTTGAAGCTTCATGTAATAGGATAGCTGAAACTTTGTTTATCTGCCATGCAATCGAGCATGTATCATAACGCTTTGTGACAATATGTGCCGCCCTTCAGGATATATTTTATGCATAGCCTATAATGACTTGCTTTCCTGGGTCCAAAAAACTAAAAAGTGTCTAGCGGTTTACCGCTAGACATGTCATAATCTCCAAGAAGTATATAGTACTTTAGCTGAATAATCAAGTGTTTGTACAAAAAAATAATGTACAGAACATACCTCATTGATTGACCAAACGTGTATACAACAAAGGTGTTTAACACCAACCCGATACGTTTGATAATTTTTTTCTTCATAATGCTGGTCTATATATCAAACCAGACCGATATAACTACCGGATTTTCTTTATAACACTGATGATTTAGTCAAACCATACCGGGTCAATGACCACCGGTTTATAATTGATCATGTGCCAACAACTGGTAGTTGGAAAGCAAGCCGGGTCAAGGACGCCGGTTTATCAAAAAATACTTATGATGTTCAACAAACAAAATTCAAATAGGAAAATATGTGAGGCTTTTTACGAGCTGCCAGGCTCCAAATCAAGGCTTTTCATGGGCTGCCAGGCCTCTGAGTTAAACCATTTATCAAAGCCTTTTAAGATGGGCCTCCAATTAACCAATCATCATTTTAACTGTGATAAGTTCAGAGTCTGTAAAAGATTGACTTGTCAAACGTTCGATGGGTCATACCAGGATTACCTGGATAGGAGTGGCTTACTTGATGAAGGCAGGCTAACCCGGGGTTTTAGGTGAATACACCTGGCTTCCAAGCCGTGGCTTGATAGCCAATTACGAGGGTCCTTTCAAACTCTTTGTTGCTTTGCAAAAAAGAGCCCCCAAGTAACTTTGTGAGCGATGCTCAGTGTGTGCCTATGTTTGAGTCTGTACTATGTACAACACTCTCTTTGGCTCCACAAATTTTCCTTGTATGGCTTGGAATGCCTATCAAGAGGTGTAGCTGAGGTTCAAACATGACCAAGCCCCCTAGTGATTTTCTTTATCTCTATGCAGCTGCTAAAGCCGGTTTAACAAAGACTCCGCTTTGTTAGTTATCGTGTAAAAGCACACACATGATATAAGAAAGAACAGATACCCCGCTTATAACAGAGGCTCCGGTTTATTATATGATATATACATTGTCATAAATATGTACAGATGAAGAGCCTATGGCTTCAAGTATAATAAGGCCGAAGGAGAGCTATGTTCCACGGCCGCTTTGTCTCCTCCTCCGATTGACGTGATTCTTCGTGCTCTCGAACATCAATGAGGTAGTAAGATCCGTTGTGCAGGTTTTTGCTGACCACAAAAGGTCCTTCCTAAGGGGGGGATAACTTGTGCATATCAGTCTAATCCTGCATGAGCCAGAGCACCAAATCACCTTCTTGAAAGGTTCTAGTTTTAACCCGGCGGCTGTGATACCATCAAAGATCTTGTTGATAAATCACCGAACGTGCTGCTGCAAGATCACGCTCTTCATCCAACAGGTCCAGAGAATCCTGACGTGCCTTCTCATTATCAACTTCAACATAAGCTGCAACACGGGGCGAATCGTGACGGATGTCACTAGGAAGAAATGCCTCCGCTCCATACACCATGAAGAAAGGTGTGTAACCCGTAGACCTATTGGGTGTGGTGTTGATGCTCCATAACACAGAAGGTAACTCCTCAACCCAACAACCCGGCATCTGCTTTAAGGGAACCATAAGCCTTGGTTTGATACCCCTTAGAATCTCTTGATTTGCCCTTTCCGCTTGACCATTAGATTGGGGGTGAGCCACTGATGCTAGATCAAGCCGGATGTGCTCACATTGACAGAATTCTTCCATCTCCCCTTTTGACAGATTAGTGCCATTATCTGTTATAATACTATGTGGAAAGCCAAACTGGAATATCACCTTTTTAATGAATTGAACCGCCGTGGCTGCATCACACTTGCTGACTGGCTCTGCCTCCACCCATTTAGTGAATTTATCAACTGCTACTAATAGGTGGGTCTTCTTGTCCTTAGAGCGCTTGAAGGGTCCAACCATATCAAGCCCCCAAGTTGCAAACGGCCACGTAATTGTATCATCCGCAACTCTTGAGCCGGAACATGCGCACGGCGGGCAAATTTTTGACATCCATCACATCTCTTGACTAAATCCTCCGCATCAGCATGTGCCGTCAACCAGTAAAAACCATGGCGAAAAGCTTTGGCAACCAACGACTTTGAACCGGCGTGGTGACCACAATCCCCTTCATGGATTTCTCGCAAAATCTCACGACCTTCTTGAGGAGAATCACAGCGCTGTAACGCTCCTGAAACTTTGTAACAATGTAACTCCCCGTTGAGTATGGTCATGGACTTGGAACGGCAGATTATCTGTCGAGCCAACGTTTCCTCATCTGGTAACTCGCCCCGGTTCATGTAATCCAGATATGGGATCGTCCAATCCGGTATGGCATGCAAAGCTGCCACCAACTGAGCCTCCGGATCAGGAATAGCCAAATCTTCTTCAGTTGGTATTTTGACTGACGGATTGTGCAACACATCAAGAAAGACATTGGGCGGAACCGGTTTACGTTGGGAAACGAGACGACTTAAAGCGTCCGCCGCTTCATTCTTCCGCCGGTCTATATGGTCCACCTGATAACCTTTAAAGTGACTAGCCACTGCGTCTACCTCTCGCCGATATGCAGCCATGAGTGGGTCTTTAGAATCCCAAGTGCCAGACACCTGCTGGGCCACTAGATCTGAATCGTCGAAGCACTTAACCTGGCTCAAATTCATCTCTTTAGCCATCCGAAGACCGTGGAGTAAAGCCTCATATTCAGCTGCATTGTTAGTACAAGGGAACATTAAACGGAGGACATAACAAAACTTGTCACCTCGTGGGGAAGTTAATACGACTCCAGCCCCCGAGCCCTCTAACTGTCTGGACCCATCAAAATGAATAGTCCAATATGCATTATCCGGTTTCTCTTCAGGTGCCTGTAACTCCGTCCAATCATTGACGAAATCCACGAGTGCTTGGGACTTGATCGCCGTGCGGGGTATATATTTGAGCCCTTGAGGTCCAAGCTCAATAGCCCACTTGGCAACCCGGCCAGTCGCCTCTCTGTTTTGAATGATGTCGCCCAGAGGAGCTGAACTGACCACTGTGATAGGATGGCCCTGAAAATAGTGTTTAAGCTTCCGGCTTGCCATAAACACCCCATACACCAGTTTCTGCCAATATGGATACCTCTGCTTTGACTCAATGAGCACCTCACTGATATAATAAACTGGTCGTTGAACCGGATACTCCTTGCCAGGCTCCTTGCGCTCTACCACAATGGCTACGCTAACAGCCCGGGCATTAGCAGCCACATATAATAATAATGGCTCCTTATCGATTGGTGTTGCAAGCACGGGTGGTTCGGCGAGCTGCCTCTTTAGATCCTCAAATGCTTTATCAGCTGCCTCACTCTAGACAAAGTTATTTGTTTTCTTGAGCATCTGATATAAGGGAATGGCCTTCTCTCCAAGGCGGCTGATAAACCGGCTTAAGGCTGTAATCCGGCCGGCCAGACATTGAACATCGTTAATACACGCCGGTTTAGCCAAGGATGTAATTGCTGTAATCTTTTCCGGATTAGCCTCAATGCCTCTGTTTGAAACCAGAAAGCCTAAGAGCTTGCCTTCTGGGACACCGAAAACACACTTCTCCGGATTGAGCATCATCTTGTAAACCCGGAGATTGTCAAAGGTTTCCCGTAGATCATCTATCAAAGTCCCCTCCTTTCGAGATTTGACCACAATATCATCCACATATGCATGAACATTGCGCCCAATTTGCTTATGAAGGCAATTCTGAACACATCGCTGGTAAGTTGCATGGGCACTCTTGAGTCCAAAAGGCATGGAAACATAGCAGAAGGCTCCAAAGGGAGTTATGAAGGTTGTCTTGTCCTGGTCCTTAACCGCCATTTTGATCTGATGATAACCAGAGTAAGCATCCAGAAAACACAAACGGTCACAACCCGCCGTAGCATCAATTATCTGATCAATGCGAGGGAGAGCAAAGGGGTCTGCAGGGCAAGCTTTGTTTAAATCCGTGTAGTCCACACACATGCGCCAAGTGCCGTTTTTCTTAAGAACCAGCACCGGATTGGCTAACCACTCTGGATGAAAAACTTCGAAAATAAACCCAGCAGCCAGCAGACGGGCTACCTCTTCACCTATAGCCTTGCGTCACTCTTCGTTGAAACGGCGGAGGAACTGCCGGACCGGTTTGAACTTAGGATCAATGTTGAGTGTGTGCTCAGCGAGTTCCCTCGGTACACCTGGAATGTCAGAAGGTTTCCATGCGAAGATGTCCCGATTCTCACGGATGAACTCGATGAGCGCGCTTTCCTATTTGGGATCCAGGTTAGCGCTGATGCTGAACTGTTTGGATGAATCGCCAGGAACAAAATCAACCATCTTAGTGTCTGTAGCCGATTTGAACTTCAACGCTGGGTCATGCTCCGTAGTTGTCTTTTTTAAAGAGGTCATGTCTGCCGGATCAACTTGCTCCTTATAGAATTTTAACTCCTCCGTGGCACAAACCGACTCCGCATAAGCCGCATCGCCTTCTTCGCACTCCAAAGCAATCTTTCTACTTCCATGTACTGTGATAGTCCCTTTATGACCTCGCATTTTAAGCTGTAGATAAACATAACATGGCCTTGCCATAAACTTAGCATAAACCGGCCGCCCAAACAAGGCGTGGTACGGACTTTTGATCTTTACCACCTCAAATGTCAAAGTTTCTGACCTTGAATCGTAGTCATCTCCAAAAGCTACCTCCAAAGCTATCTTACCAACAGGATATGCAGACTTACCAGGCACCACACCATGAAAGACCGTATTTGACGGTTTAAGATCCTTATCTGTCAACCCCATACGGCGGAATGTATCATAGTACAAAATATTGATACTACTTCCCCCATCCATGAGCACTTTAGTGAACTTGTATCCCCCGACTTGAGGGGCTACCACCAAGGCCAAATGACCTGGATTATCAACCCGGGGTGGGTGATCATCTCTACTCCACAAAATAGGTTGCTCAGACCAGCGTAAATACTGAGGTACTGCCGGCTCAACAGAGTTGACTACCCTTTTGTGAAGCTTTTGATCACGTTTGCACAAACTAGTAGTGAAGACATGATATTGCCTGCTGTTCAGCTGTTTATGATTGCTCTGATAACCCGACTGTTGCTGCTGCTGACTCCCTGATGGTTGTGGCCTCCCTGGTTGCCTTGGTGTCATTGATTGACGTGTCCAGTTTGGTTGCCTGGAAACCCTGAACCGGAACCACCACCTCCGTAACCCGGCCCGTGGAAACCTCCTCCTGAACCGCCGGGCGGGCCGTTGTCATATTGGAACATATTGGAATTCTTGAAATCCCGCATGATATAACAATCTTTCCAGAGATGTGATGCCGGTTTCTCCTTCGATCCATGCTTTGGATAGGGCTGATTTAATAAACGCTCCAAATTGTTGCCTAGACCTCCACCCCTCTAGGGCTGCTTGCCTTTACGGTGCTGGCCATTCTCCTACGTGTTGGTATTTGCGACAAAGTCCAAGCTACTGTCGGCCTTGCGCTTACCAGCGTTTCCATGGCCTGCCGGATTATGCTGTTGGCCTTTGGCATTGTCGTTCTTCTTACCTTTCTCCGGTTTGTCCTCCTATGAATCTGGATCCTTGGTATTATCTGAATCGGCATATTTAACCAAAGCGGCCATGAGTGTTGACATGTCGTTGCAGTGACGTTTGAGCCTTCCCAACTTCTGTTTTAATGGTTTGAAACGACAATTGCCCTCTAACGTTAACACTGCGGTGTCTGCATTGATACGATCTGATGAATGCAAAATCGCCGAGACCCGTTTGACCCAATGGGTCGTGGACTCCCCTTCCTCTTGGACACAAGCGTACAGATCTACAATTGACATTGGCTGCTTACACGTATCCTTGAAGTTCTGGATAAACCGGTGCTTCAATTCAGCCCATGATCCAACAGAGTTGGTCGGCAAGCTCTTCAACCAAGTGCGAGCTGTTCCTTCCAACATCATGGTGAAATATTTAGCACACACCGCCTCATCCACAACTAACATCTCCATTGCCATCTCATAGCTCTCCACCCACGCCTCTGGCTGCAAATCGGCGGTGTAATTTGGTACCTTACGAGGTCCCTTGAAATCCTTGGGCAGTCGCACATTACGCAAAGCGGGAGTTAAACACGGTACCCCTAAGGAACTGAACATCGCCCCTGGCTCCACGGAGGCCGTGGGGTGAACCGAAGTATGCTGTCATGCTCCGTGTCGAGCTGTCAACTCGGCCTCTCGACGCGCGCAGCCATGGTCCACAACATTTTGCGCATTAGCACCTCCCCCGGCCGGGTTGTTCCCTCATGGCGAATTTCGGCGACGTGCACTACTGGACACGGCCGGTTCGTCCTCCACGTGTCTGCTATAACTCCGGCTTGGACGGGGAGTAGAATGAATCCTCTCACGGCTGTGTGAATATGCTTGCTGTTGGTTTAGTGCTGTTTGAAGGAGATCCCTGGCCCGACACGCTTCTACTGCAACTGGTGACTCGTCGTCGGTTGGGAGGGCCACCAGGCGTGAAGCGGTGGCCACAATGTTGTCCAACGGGTTGGAATAATGCCCGGGCGGCGTTGATGGCACAACGTTGTTCCGGCAAGGCAGGTCCGTCGTGCGTGGCTGAACTAGCGCTCCTGCTCCCGGTGCCCCCGCCCGGTTTAGCGTGGGTTGGTTACCAGCTCCTGCACCTGGCGTGTTGAAAAGATTCTGTGGCTCATAAACTGACGGGAGACGTGATCGATACCTTCTTCTCATGACTTCCTCTGAAGCATTCTGATCCAGTCTAATCCGGTAGGCCTGTGCTTCCAACTCGGCCTGCTCCGTAGCCATCCTGGTATTCTCTGCTGCCAGGTCCGCTTTAGAATGGGCTATCTGATCTTTCACTTTTACAATCTCCGCACTGTGCTGATCCCTGGCTGCTGCCTCCACCTCCGCGGACATCAATGTTGCCAGAGCGTCGAACAAATCAGATAAGACTTGGGCCGGAGGTGGCGTCGAGCTTCCTGCCCCTGCTGGTGTGGCCGTCGTTGAACCGGAGAGCATTGCTGCGGCGGTAGATGAATGAGGCGCCGATTGTGTGCCGGCCATGAAGATGGCAGCCCGGTTTGGCAGACCGGGGGAATCCGGAATACTATTGCCCTTGGATCCTTGGTCAATCTGGCCGTCCTGCAACTGGTAAAGCGATTCGGTCTCTCCAGAAGACTCGTCATCAGAGCAGACTACGGTTTCTCCATCGGACACCGGTCCATCCTTGTACCCCGATCCATGGACGACACCTACGAAAACATGCCTTGCGTCGGGCTGAACCAGCGAAGAACTTGCACGCCGAGCCATTTCGATGATGTCGGTGCAGAGGTCTGGCTCGGGGGCCGGTTCACCGATCTTGCCGATGAAGACGTGAATCCCACCAAAGGGGACCCGGTACCCATATTCAATTGAATCGGCCTTGGGACCCCATCCTGCATTGTCGATGTGGAGCTTGCCGCGATGACTCTTCGTCATCCGGCCCACAGCGTATCCCTTAAGTCCATCGAAGCTGCCCTTCAAGAACTCAAAACCATCGTGTGATAGCCCCACGGTGGGCGCCAACTATCGTGGGTTTGTCACGGTAGATGTCCTCGTGAAAGGACTTAGTCGTGGAGCCATCGCAACGGGTTAGCTTAAAGGGGTTAAACCAGACAAGGGGACACGGGAGTTTATACTAGTTCGGCCCCTTCGATGAAGGTAAAAGCCTACGTCTAGTTGTGATTGGTATTGCTAGGGTTTCGAAGGCCAGGGAGCGAATCCGCTTTGTCTGGCTCTCGAGTTGTTGTTGTCTGTCTCTAAACCGCGGCCGAGTCATCCCTTTATATACATAGGTTGACGCCCACCGAGCTACAGAGTCCCGAAGCCGGATTATAAATGTATCCGGTTCGGCCTCTCTCTCTCTCTATCTTACTATACAAGTTACATGACTAAGCCGGTTTACATTTACAGGCTGTAACCCGCCTTTGGGCCCTCCATAAAGCGCCATCATCTTTACATCTTCATGGGCTTCTAATCTTCAAAGAGTCAACCCGGCTACATACGGCCGGTTTACCTCCAGTAGTAATGTCCCCAACAGGTACCGTTTCGATTTTTTTTCAAATAACTCCTCATTAATTAATTTATAGTACTCCCTCTGTTCACTTTTATAAGACCTTGAAGACATTTCAGACAATGTGCAAAACAGTTCATTTTAAGTTGTCTGAAACGACTTACAAAAGTGAACGGATGGAGTATCTCGTTTCGAATGACTAATTATTGCAAGGAAAACACGGGCATGGTAATACATACAGATTCGTTTGCAAATGAAAGAAGATTCGTTTGCATTCTCAAATGTAGGCGCACCAGGCAGACCAGGGTCGTGTCGGGGTGGATGATGCTTCGGTGCCTCCAAGGCAACTGCCTTTGGGTCACTGACATGTGGGCCAGCCACCTATTGGGCCCACATGTCATGGACACAAAGGCAGGTGCCTTAAGGCACCGAAGCATAGTCCTGTCGGGGTGGTCGCGTGTGTCGGACGGACACGTAGCACCCAGCCACCCAGCCCCCCTCCCCCCCAAAAAAGGACGACGACAATATAAGTTCGAGCTTCCACATTTCGGATTGAAATATCTGGCGGCCCCAATTCTAGCCCTGCAAAATCTCTCTTCTCCACCGTCCCCTTTCGCGCCCAGATTTTGCTCAAATCCCTAATTCACCGCCAACCCTCGAATCGCCCCTTGTCTCTTCTCTTTCCCCACCGTTCCCCACCTCTGTGCTGGACGACGACGACGAAGACGATGGTCGTGCTTCACCACCGCATCGGAGCTACCTCATCTACGCCCTCGTCCACCGCACCAGGTGATCCACCGACAACGTCGGCCGCCGCAACCGACGTGCCTCACAGACACCGAGTTCCACCGCATCAGGTGTGCTTCACCGACGCCGTCTCCCAGCTCACCGGGGCTACTTCATCGAGCACATCGTCGCACCTCTGCCGCCCGAGGCCGTTGGGGCTTCACCAACGGTCTCGTCCACCACATCGTAGCGCTCCGCTGCCACTCAAGATCTGCATCCGTGCGCGGCCAGCCAATGCCAGCGCATCACCCTCAACGGCTCTGAAGTGACCCGCACTCTAGCTAGGCGAGCATGCCCAAACGTCGGCCCGAACTAGGTATCCACACATCACTCCCTTGTGCACTGTTCCGACGATGTTTGGATATCCTTTCACTGCTCTCTTAGCTTACACGCCTATGCAACTCTGACTTTAACTCTTATTTCTTCTGGAGATATCATCTGAAACAAGCAAATCCATTTTTTAGCGAAGCATGACGGCGCTACGGGATCTGGTACACATCCTGCGCACCCGTATAACCTTGTAAGTATCTGTCCTCTGGTACAACATCAAGGTCGATTCCTCTTATTTGATCAACCATTCGTCGTGTCAAAAATGCAGAGGGGGATGCAAGGAGCACAAGGCCTGCACATCCAAGCAAGTGGTAACATGGACTTGTACATGGAACATCCCAAGTGCAAGCAGAGCTGCAGTGAGCCTGTACAACGAGCTAGCGTAAGTCCCTGCATTTCATTTAATTCGTACTGGCATTTGTGTATGATTTGTGTGCAGTGGCTGATCCATGAATTCAAGTTACCAGGGGCGAACATTTAACTTAAAAAATACGAAGGCACTTGCACTCCGGAAATCAACATAACTTGAGAAATGTGAAGCTACATGCACTTTGAAAACCAGCTAATGATCCAAAGTAGTTCAGATTATAAACACTAAATGATGCAAGCACCAAAAAACACAAAATGCAACATAGTGTACAGGGACTACAGACATGGTCTGTACCTTCTTGAATTATTCGTTCTCTGGCTGAAAATATCGAAGTGTAATTGCACGTATAACCAGTGCGCAAACTGCATATCAATATATCTATCCTGCACAAGTATGCCAATAGTTTCAAACAACAGATTAGAAAAGTATTTATGCTATGTTTTCATGATACGGGGACTTTCTGGTAGATGGCCTCGACGTTTCCTCAAGCTATGAAAATGCACTATAATTTGTTTGTCATCAATGCCTGCAAATCTCTGTCTCTCTCAACATAGTAGATCATCATTAGACACTAAATCCTGCAATGAGCTTGCAAAATGCTTGCATTAAATCCCTCATTAGACACTATATGTTCATCACCAGGAGCATGTAAAATGTTTGCATCAAATCCTTCATTAGCAGTCTGTTCATTAGACACTTCAGGCTCAAGAACAACATGAGCTTGTATGTTTGCATCAGAAACTTGATTAGATACATCAGATTCAGTCAGCTCAGTATTTATTGGGGGAGTTATAAAATAAGTAGAAATTGGTTTCATTTTCTCATAGATTCCCTACATACAAGCAGTTTTACAACACCGTCAGGTTTAACTATTGGCCAGAAATTGAAGAGTTGAATTAGATATAATCAGGGATGTGATGTACCTGCTCGTTGCGCATGCTACTCTTGCAAGCTGCGACTGTCCGTTTGTGCAAACTCGATGCCATGCCCGTGTTGCCGCTGCTGCCTCCCACGCAGGGTACACCCAGGGTTGGATCTTAATCTTCTTGTCCTTCCGTTCGCTTGAAGCCCGGCGACTGTCCTCCAACGAGGGCGCGAGGAAGTGTTGTGTCGGTCTGTCCAGTGGCGGCTAGGTTAGGAGCGAACCAGACTGGAGGCTGGAGCGAATGAATTGGGATTTTCCTGCTGTCGATCGATATGGGAGGCGCTCATTTGGGCCGCGAGCCTGCTATAGGGCCTGCCTTGCACTTATGTTATTGGCCCATCCAAATTGAAACATTTTTCTTCATTTTTTACATTGCCTGCTCGTGCGTTGGGACGAACAAAACTAGCATGGGCCAACCTGGATGACTCAAACTAGGTGCACACTTTCCAGCCACCTGAGGCGGCTGCCCATACCAGCCCCTATGGTGGCGTCGCCCCTTTTTGCATGTATGATTGGATAGTGAAAAATATTCCAGTGGCGCTTTTGATTTACCCACAGAATGGTTGAATTGCTTGTTTCTATGAACTGAGTTCGCCAATAATGTGAAGGATGCCAGTCTTTTCATCCTATTGTAGATTGCTTAGATCTCGATATGCCAAAAGTAATCGCATGAAATATACAGTAAAAGCCAGTGTGATGTGTTTGGCTACAACTAGTCTGACTACACGTCCTCATATAACATATCAAGGACGCACCATCTTACCAGATTAACCATTCGACTTACCCATGCAGTGTGGGAATAAAGAAGTATTGGGACTGCGTATCCTAGCAATTGATGCCATGGACTCCTTCGTACAACCTTGTAAGCGAAAAAGAAGTTGCAGTGTGCCTTTACAAAGAACTAGCGTAAGTTCAGTTACCCGCTTCTCGAAATTTTAGATAGCCACTTATTGCAAAATTGTTCAATTATGTTGCTTGGATTAATTTAGTTTGCTACTGATTACATAATGGCACAGCCTGTTAATCATATTGTAGACTGCGCCTATCTATGTGTTTGATACTTACTGTTAAGAATTACCTGTTTGCCTTAACTTAAATATCTACTTGTTTGTTTAACTGCTTTGCTACTGCAATAGTGGGTTACAATGATGTTAATAACTATTATTCAGCATCCAATTGAAACTCTTTAATTCCTTGTTTGTTTAACTGGTTTGCTGTTATAACTCCCAGTTGAGATGTTTTGCTAACTTCAACTTTTCTGAATCCAATCGGAACTTTAATGGCAAAACAGGTTAGCCCAAGATCAAAGAGTGAGGTCCCCATGGACGTTGCATCATCCCACAGCAGTGGCAACGGCCCAATCGTGCATTATGAATTGCCAACTGCTGATGCTCTAGAGGCTAAACTAGTGGTAGAAAGAGATTCTGCTTCTGCACTTAGAGATGAAGTTGACATGTTGAGGAAGCAAACAGCACAATCACAAGCAGTACTCAAGACAACCATTAAATATTTGGTGGATTTCAAAATGAAGCAAGCTGAGACTGACCAGATTGTTAAGGTCCTGAAGGAAAAAAAGGAAATTAAATTCCTACTTGGTAAATCATAGGTGAAATGTTCTTTCCATAGTTGAATAACCTTTGTGTTGTCTGTTCATGTAATCAATCAAACCATTTGTTTTAGAGATCATGTAATAATTGTTTTTTTTTGTTTTTTGGTTTGTAATTTTATTTGAGCACAAGTCTGTATTAATTGATAAGACTCAGAGACATTTCATTTGGATTGTTGTGTCAGACCTTACAAATATGCCAATCGGGCTGAATGTGCATTCAGCAATAGTAGTAGTATAGATGGACCATAAGTGGCACGCATCGGAAAGGGCCAAGATGCTGGCTAAAAAAGGATGCTGTTGTAGCCAAAAAAACGTATAGCGGCCTGGCTTATGTATGTTAGTTGATATTATTGATCCATATACTCTATAAGTGTTTATATGACTGTTAGTTCTGTACATTCTTGGTTGATTGACTCAGTATTTGCATCTTGATACATTGCTTGTGTACATATCTAAATGGGAGTACACATTATGCTGCGTGTGACATTTGAGTTGTACATGAAGTATTCCAAATATTTGAATTCACCTTAAACTGGATTCTAGTTTCTGAATTTGAGTATCGGCATTCGTAAATCATATTCATATATGACAGTGGAATACATCTTTGTCGTCCTTTTGAAGATATATAAAAACACATAGAATGATTTATAAAGATTCATATAGGAATACAAAATGGATTTGAATTTAGTTGCCAGGGTAAACGTGGATGCTTATTGTCCCAAAATTCGAAAGAAGCAGCAAAATGTCCACTCCCACGTCGGCTGCCCGAAGCCAAGTGTTTGGGAGATGGAAATTACTGTCTACCCATTACACGGGCAATCCATCGGCTCGATTTCCACTGCTCTAAATAGGGGTAGGTTAGTAACTTCAATTAGACGTGACACGACCGCCTCTGAGCCCATTCCGACACGGTGGGCGTCAAAAATGGGCGGCAAAACTCATTTGATTCAAGCTCGTCCGAAAGACCTCTGTTTCTCCCACCATTCCCCATTCATACAGGGTGGGCGGAAAAACAAACTCGACTCGGCCGAAATTGATATAGGCAAATATTTTCAATAGGGGCAGGTTTGTAACTTCACTCAGACGTGACACAACCGCCCTACCTGTCAGCCCCGTTCATACACCGTGGGTGCCAACCATGGGCGCCAACCACTCTCTCCTCGCTCGAAATCGCTCTGGGCAAATATTGGCGAGATGCGAGATTACCATCCTATCCCCAACCGACGAGACATTCAAATTTTAAACGGGGGCTAAGTTCATAACTTTCCCATATTTCAGACAGGCCCGTCCCAAAAACATGGTTCCCCATACCTCTCCCTCCATTTTCCCATTCATACACCGTCCGCGCTAGAACACCCCATCCCCACACCAGCCTCCGTTCGCCACCCCATCCATTGCCGCCGTCCTCCACCACATCCATCGCCACCATCCTCCACCATGCCGGAGCGCCTACCAAGACCGCGTCGTCCACTGCTAGAGATGGCCGTTTCTCATCCACGGCGACGGACCAATAGCCTTGCATCGCGTCCTCTTGCTTCATCGGCGCCGTCGTCCTCTTTGCCGGGGCCGCTCACACGACCTTCTCTTCCACCGCAACGGGACTTATCCCCCGATGCACCCGTCTACCGTCGCAGATCTGCTCCAACGCCACCGACAACCATCGCACCCCCGATGCCTACACGGCACCGCAAGAGAGGTGGTACTTCATATCTCCTCAACTTTTTGATCTCAACCAGAAAATAGATCTTAACTTGGTTACTCTACTTTCTTTTTAGCTCTTAGAATTTAGTTCTTAGTTCGAAGCAAACAATGGATGCTAAATATCATTTCTCCGGTTTGCAGCTTCAAATCTGCCATGGCACAGCCATAATACGGTTTAATTGATCATGCTTAGGGTTTAATTGATCATGTTGGTTACGTGGTGGTTTCTTTAATAGAAATCGGAGGGGAAACCCTCTTTTGCCAAAAAAATATGCTTAGAGTTTCCCCCTTTTATGATCACTATACGATCAGAATACGTGCTTCGTGTCATAATAACACTGCTCCACCCATCAAGCTAAACAAGCTTAGTTGTTCAAATACGAATCTGATATTATTAAAATAGAGTTGTTTAATCGGTCAGCTAAATGTTCCTAAATTAGTTTCGAAAATGCATGTTCGCCGCTCGGGTGTGTATCTCTACTGGGTGCCCACGGTGGGCCGACCCACCCTGGGATTTTGGGTCATCCCAGGCCCCGATTCCCCTATGTTCTGCTGCGCGCTTCCGATCTCTACTCGCCCCCAGCCGCCTGCCTCGCCGGCGACTTGCCGTCCCCGGACGGCATGACTCTAGGAGGAGGCGCCAGACTAACCGGAGGCTAGGAGCCGCTCGCCCAACAGCGTCACCGCTGCCCGGGCGCGCCGTCGTGCCTACCATTCCAGTCCGTTCAGGGCTCAGGCGTGCAGCACCCACCAAGCCAACCCGATTTATCCTGAGATACGTCCTCAACACTCAACAGCCACTCCTCATCACCCATTTTCTAATTGATTCATTACTCATTAGGCAGGACTGTCATTAGGGTTTGTTGTGTGCTCAGTGCTACCTACACTTAATGGTTCAGATGTATTTCGGTAATCTTTAGTACCTCTAAAGTTCACAGGGTTTTCAAAATTCCGGCCCTCGAAACAGAAACTAGTCATTTTGGATTGTTGGTCGTAGTGAAATTGACCCAGATTACTACTGCAAGCCAGGTTTGTTGACAATTTTACTTGTCTTTCTTACTCATTCGATATAATATCCAATTATTCACGTTGATTAGTTGCAAACAATAAGTGCTAGACAAACTTATTCATTCCGATTTTGGACGGTCTCTTACTGAAGTTACAATTCTGCATACTTGTCCTAGTAAGCTCACAAGTAAATGATTGATTCACTACATCTATGCTTGCCTTGTCATATTTGTTGTCAATATTCTTTTAGGGTGGACCACCCTGTTTCTAAATACTGGAACCGTAGACATGAGTGAATAGTATTTCTCTATGTGATCTCTTCCATCATGTGTGGGTAACGAACACTGCATTGTATAGAAAGAAAGTGTCATTTCTAGCTTTTACATAGGTTTCGATCTTTTACATGGAATACAATCTGCCTACTTGCTTTGTGTCGCACTACCAACACTCCACCCTTGAAGCTAAACATTACGCCACTCATAATTGCTTAGTTTATTTGTTAAAATACGAATTTCATATGATTCTAATGTTCCTACTTTAGTTTTGAAATGTGTGTCTGCCTGTTACAGAGACATAAAGGGTTTGTATTTCTGTGTGTGGTCTGGTCAACATGGTTGGGAAGGTGAACTTTGCATATGTAGGGGTTTATAGGGAGACACTCTCCGAGTTGAATCCGCAATGCATTCCATAGATAATCTGACTACTTTTTATGTTCTCATGAATCTCAGATTCTGAACAGCATCATAATGATTATGAGCTTGCGCGCATGAAAAGAATAAAGCAGAACAATGCCATGGCTGTCAAACTTGGCATTAAGGGACTGAAATCAAGTCTGGATGCAATGCAATGCAAACACTCTCCACCTACAGATTCATACTCAGAATATGATCCTAACAGTGATTCTGAGCTAGAGGGAGACCTAAGTCAATGTAGCTCCCTAGTGGAGGAGTCATAGGAAGATGCCCTATCTTATTCACCCATCAAGGTACTTGCTCTAACTTTCCAAGGTTACATTGCTCGCACATATCTTGCAACTGATGCTTTGCATTGCTTCTACTTTGTTGAACTGCCATTAGCTTAGTTTACACATCGTGTATGTGAATACGCCCTGCCTATCCATTTTCAATACATATTCCATCTGTCATCATACCATATTTATCCATTCAAATGTTGTTCTTGTGTATCAGACGTTCAAAAGGAAGAGGGCGATTGCTGATCGTGGAGGAGCACAAGCAAAGTATTTGGAAAAGGTAGTGGTACCTGATAAATCAAATAGTCCATTAGGTGTAGTTGCAATATCACTTGACCCACAACATACCCCAACTCTAGAAGACTCTGGCCCTACTACACTGGTCATTTCTGATGCCCCAACTCAGCAGACCCCAACTGCAGCAAACAGTATGATTATGCCAGTTGACATAGCACCAGCTATACGACACAAAACCCCCCATTCCAGCAAAGTGTACACCAAATCCAGTTGCCAAATCCCTTTTCGAACCAGAGAGAGCCCCAATTGCAGCAAATAGGACCCCTGTTCCATTTCTTCCCAGTTTATAAGACGAAGCTTATGTTGTTGTCAGGAACTTTGTGCGCATCTTTCCTTCATGGAAAGATTATACCGCAGACATAGAACAATTTCCAGTCTTCCTCCGCAACTTACGCATAAGTAATGTACTAATGTTATTCATGGTCATTACTGCATATGTTTCTGCTGACACAAGACACAAGATTTCATTTTTTTAAATAGGAAAGGAGCAAACTGGATTGTGATGACGAGCCAGGGTTGGTTGCGCTTTTCAAGCACTCGTTGATGAAGTGTCGTTCCTACCTGAGGCAAGCGCACTTCGGTGGCAAGCCTCTGAACGAAATTTCTGTAAAGTCTCCGGTGCTACATTTATCCAACGGTGACTGGAATAATCTTGTTACACATTGGTCTCGGCTGCAGCGTAAGGTACTGTCTATGATATCACATCACAATTTGAACTACATTTCTTCATTTTCCTTAATGTCTCACTTGTACGAAAACTGTTAGCAGAAGAACATTCGTTCTCAAGGGACCACAGAATCTCGCAACTATACTGCACACTGCATTGCTCTTGTGAGTACCTCTTGCCCTGTATGACCATACTTACTTTCATAGCTGTTTGATTATGTAGCATCACTGCACATGTTAGCCTCGTAATCGTCCATTTGGTGGACATTATAAGATCCGTATGGACTCTTACATAAATTTAGAATCAACCCAATGCTTTTGAAGAGGTTTAGCTCTGCAGTCCTCTTGTAAGGACTGAACGTGGTCTATCACTGTACTTACATTAACAGCTACTCCCTCCGTCCCATAATATAAGAACGTTTTGTACAGTGCACTAGTGTTCAAAACACTCTTGTATTATGGGAAGAGGGATTGGTTCATTTTGTAGCATTCTGCATCTTATCTCCCTCGCCCACCATTTACTAAAAAGATTAGATCTATATTTAATCTTACCAACAAGTAGAATACACAGATAATGCTAGTGCAGAAGTGTAGCCCATTGCTCTTGTCAGTACATTTTGTCCTATAACGCTTGTACTTCTAGGGATTGGTAGTTGATTATGTTGCATCAATCTGCATCTTATCTTCATTATCCTCTATCCCTTCCAGTATTATCATATCTATAATTACTCTCTACAAAATGTAGAGTACAGGCAATGCTTATGAAGAAGATTATGTGCTAAAATTCTTGAGTTATCCTTCCCTTGACATGGAGAAGGGCATTATAAAGCCGGTGTTAACTATTAATGTAAGTCAGTCCTTCTAAAGCCTTTATCGTCAACTGCTGTTTAATTTTCTCATACTCCCTATCGTTTACTGTTGTTTAGTTTGTTGTTTCTACAAAAATGCATGTTCGTAAGAACCGTAAGTTCTAAGTTTTACTTGTAAAACCAAATTCCTTATTCATACCATGCACGTTACTTAATACTCCCTATATGTATGCTTGTTTTTGTGGATCTATAATCCAGTGTGTGGTGAAGCAGCCCACGTTTGCACCTTGTCATCTCCTGTTTTATCTTACTGATGTGGCTGATGATATGAACAACATGCCTGCACATTACCCAAAATAGATACACTGATTTTCTTTGCCCTTCATCTATGCTTGTTATGTTGACATGGTAATCCAGTAGTGTGGTGAAGCTCCCCGCATTATGAACAATGACAAATTATGCTATTGATATTTTGAACTTACTCTTTATTTTCTAACTTGAAATTGGATAGAATTGACAGAACAGTTATCATCTTTGTTTATACACGTGCAAACCTGTCATCTCTCTGCTTTGTTTCAGGGTGATATGCCTGATGGCATGCACAAGTCTGCTGAAGGCTGTGAGACAAACCCACCATATATTGCAGCAAAGAAGGCAAAACATCTTGAAGATAGCGAGACAACCCCAAAGTCTTGTCTTGATGCAGTGTTCAAGTTACTTGAGACTAACAGTCAGCCAAGCTCACAGAACTTGTTGTCTGAATCAGTTCAACTTCTTCAGTCCCAAGTTCTAGCAGAAAGGCATTCTGCAACTCAACTTCGACTTGAAGTCCTATCTCTAAGAAAGATTGCGGAGAACACCAATGAGAACCTCATCGCTAAACAGCTACACCTGGAAGCTATGACCGACATGCTAGGCCGGTCTCACAGCCTTGCTCAGCAGCTTAAGCAGCAGTTCCCCCGCAAGGCTAACCTTTCTTGAACTGTCTTGGAAGTGGTCTCGGTTCAGTATTATTTTGTTACGCTGCAATGGTGCCCAGTTTTTGTAATCTGCTTCTTCGTTGCGCTTTATGATCACTGGTGGCGAACTTCAATGCCCAGTGGATGTAATATACCTTAAATCCTTTATTGTATAGTGTAGGTTTATTCTTAGTTACTATGCCGTAATTTCTTTATTGTATAGAGTAGGTTTGTTCTTAATCCCTACTAGTTACTGCCATCATTCGCTATCTGAAAAAAAACAGATGTAGTCGACCGGACCGAAACATTCAACTCTAACGGGCCAGGTTTTAGCGGGCCAAAATTGGGCCGGCCTGCGTATTTCTTGGGCCCGAGTGATTGGGGCCTTCACACATTGCGCCAGGCCCAAACTTACACCGACCTATATTTTAGTTGGGCCTTTTGTCGACCCAGCGCTTAGTTTGGCCCAGGTAGTGTTGGGCCATTAACAGGCTGAATATTGTACTAGCCTGTTACGGCCGAGATGAAACCACGGGCCTTTAGCAGGCCAAAATGCATGTTGGGCCTCAATTTTCACTAGTCGTCGACGGGCCTTCAGCAGGCCGAAATGTTGACCGGGCCGTTTTGGGCCCAGTTAGCTCACGGGTCGTTACCAGGCCGAAACATATCTCGGGCCTTAGTTGGCCCACTGATATCATGGGCCTTTAAGAGGCCGAAAGCTTCGCACAGGCATCAACGGGCCGAATTACGCGACAGGCCTTTAACATTCCCAAAGTCACATTGGGCTTAACTGTTGCCACCTTTAGCACGGGCCGTTAGTGGGCCCGATGTCCCGTCGGACCATATATGGCCCATGGGCAGCACGGGCCATTCCCAGGCCGAAAGTCACACTGGGCTGAAATGGGCCTATGTCTACATCAGGCCTCTAACAGGCCGAAAGTCACTGGGCTGTAGTTGGGCCGAAATATTCGGCGAACAATTAACGGGCCAGATCTGGCTTCGGGCCGCAAATAGGCCCAAATATTGGGCGAACAATTAATGGGCCGGATCTGGCTTCGGGCCGTAAATGGGCCCAAATATTGGGCAAACAATTAACGGGCCAGATCTGGCTTCGGGCCGTAAATGGGCCTTTATTAAGCAGGCCGTTATTGGGCTGGCCCACTAGTACCTGATTAAGTTCTACGGGCCTTTGACTGGGTCGGCCTGTTTAACCTATATGGGCCTCTGTTGGGCCGAGCCACGTGTCGACGTATCATAGGCATGTCTCCTCCAATGGACGGGCGACATCTGGCCCACTGACGAGCTGATAGGTGTTCCCTTTGGCCAATCAGAATTTTACACGTGGAAATTTCCCATTGGTCAGGGCTGTTAACGGGTTATCGGATCCAAAATCCGACCCGATAGCTTAACGGCGTTCTGTTATGGTGGATGCCACGTGTCGGTCACCCTTGACGAAAGCACTTCTGTGACGCGCGATTTATCGTCATGGAAGTGGACACTTCTGTGATGATAATTTTGGTAATGTCATGGAACACTTCTACGACAGCACAGGTATGACTATCTTGATTCTGTTATAAAATCGTCATGGATGTACATGCATGACAAAAAATGCGACCTACTGTGACGAACACGTATCATCATGGAAGTGTATTTTTTTTGTAGTGACATTACTAAGTGGGTAGAAGCTATTCCAACTAGTAGTGCTGATCATAACACCTCTATTAAGATGCTTAAAGAAGTTATTTTTTCAAGGTTTGGAGTCCCTAGATATTTAATGACTGATGGTGGTTCACATTTTATTCATAGTGCTTTCCGTAAAATGCTTGCTAAATATGATGTTAATCATAGAATTGCATCTCCTTATCACCCGCAATCTAGTGGTCAAGTAGAATTTAGTAATAGAGAACTCAAATTAATTTTGCAAAAGAGTGTTAATAGATCTAGAAAGAATTGGTCCAAGAAACTTGATGATGCATTATGGGCCTATAGAACTGCATATAAAATTCCTATGGGTATGTCTCCGTATAAAATGGTTCATGGAAAAGCATGTCACTTACCTCTCGAACTAGAACATAAGGCATATTGGGCCATTAAAGAGCTCAATTATGATTTTAAACTTGCCGGTGAGAAGAGGTTATTTGATATTAGCTCACTTGATGAATGGAGAACCCAAGCCTATGAAAATGCCAAATTATTTAAAGAAAAAGTTAAAAGATGGCATGACAAAAGGATACAAAAGCGTGAGTTTAATGTTGGTGACTATGTATTGCTATACAACTCTCGTTTAAGATTTTGCAGGAAAACTTATCTCTAAATGGGAAGGCCCTTACGTTATCGAGGAGGTCTATCATTCCGGTGCCATAAAAATCAACAACTTCGAAGGCACAAATCTGAAGGTGGTGAACGGTCAAAGAATTAAACATTATATCTCAGGTAATCCTATAAATGTTGAAACCAATGTTATTGAAACCGTAACCCCGGAGGAATACATAAGGGACACTTTCCGGAACGTTCCAGACTCCGAAAAGGAATAGGTATGTGGTACGGTAAGTCAACCGACTCCAAAACAGTTCTAATGGCAATTTTCTTCCGTTTTGGAATATTTAGAAAAATAGAAAAAATAAGAAGCAGTCCGGAAAGGACATGAGGGCTCCACGGGCGTACTCCCCTACCTCGTGGGCACCTCGTGTTCTCTCCGGACTCCGTTTTCGTACACGACGCATATTTTGGTCGGTAAAAATTCATTATATAACCTCCCGAAGGTTTTAACCACCGTATCACGCAAAAATCCTCTGGTCTTGTTTTGAGCTGTTTTGTGCCAGGGTTGTCAACACCAAGCATCATGTCGTCTCCCTCCTCCTCCAACAATGGTGACAACGATGCTTGGCTAATGAAGATATAGATGAAGAGGGAAGAACCTATGGAGATCAACAAGGATGAAGGGATCAAGAAGACCATGGAGGACCAAGTTCCGGTAGCAGAAGACATCCTTCAACTTGATCACAATCTTCTTACCCCAACTGAGATCGAGGCTTTCAAGATGATTGAGTTAGCCCGTATACAAAACAAGTATCTCACACATGAAAATATTTTGTTGAAGGAGCATATCATCGCACTCAAAGGCATTATCCGCAAGTTAGAAGACCTCCTACGCTCGATGTGTGACTATCCATCATCAACAACTCCACCTTCTTCACCAACAAAGAAGAACTGAGCATCGGGTATGGGCACTCCCCTTGGCAACTGCCAAGCTTGGGGGAGTGCCCCGGTATCGTATCACCATCACTTCTAACTTTACCGTTTTTCTTAGTTTGATCCTTTTGGTAATATCTTGATCTAGTAGAATAAAGTTTTAGTATGATCTAGTTGTGAGTTTTGCTTTATGATCCTTCTATGTAATCGAGTCCGTGAGCTATATATAATAAAGATTAGTGTTGAGTCAAGGGCTTGTTTATTTTGCCATGATCTTGAGTGAATAAAATAAAAGAGAAAAGAATAAAAAGGAAACAAAGAGATCATATGGATCTTATGGAGAGTAATGAGCTCACATAGAAAAAGTATGATGAATAAAAGTTGTTGAGAGTTGACAAACATAGTTTTGCTCATCGTTGCAATTAATAGGAAGTAATAAAGAAAGAGAGGTCTTCACATATAAACATACTATCTTGGACATCTTTTATAATTGTGAGCACTCATTAAAATATGACATGCTAAAGAGTTGACGTTGGACAAGGAATACAATGTAATGGGTTATGTTTTCTTACATCTGAGATAAATTATATTGTCTTGGATCATCCAACATGATTGAGCTTGCCTTTCCCCCTCATGCTAGCCAAATCCTTTGCACCAAGTAGAGATACTGCTTGTGCTTCCAAACACCCTTAAACTAGTTTTGCCATGAGAGTCCACCATATCTACCTATGGATTGAGTAAGATCCTCCAAGTAAGTTGTCATCGGTGCAAGCAATAAAAATGGCTCTCTAAATATGTATGACTTATTAGTGTGGGAGAAAATAAGCTTTATATGATCATGTGATATGGAAGAAATAAAAGTGACGGACTACATAATAAAGGTCCATATCACAAGTGGCAATATAAAGTGACGTTCTTTCGCATTAAGATTTTGTGCATCCAACCATAAAAGCGCATGACAACCTCTGCTTCCCTCTGCGAAGGGCCTTTCTTTTACCTTTATCTCCTACCTTACATAAGAGTCATGGTGATCTTCACCCTTTCTTTTTACATTTTATCTTTTGGCAAGCACAACATGTTGGAAAGATCCTGGTATATATGGCTGATTGGATGTGAGTTTTCATGAACTATTATTGTTGACATTACCCTTGAGGTAAAACGTTGGGAGGCAAAACTATAAGCCCCTATCTTTCTCTGTGTCCGATTAAAACTCCATACCCATAAGTATTGCGTGGGTGTTAGCAAAGACTAAATGATAGTTGAGTATGTGGACTTGTTGAAAAGCTCTTATATTAACTCTTTCCTATATTATGATAAATTGCAATTGCTTCAATGACTGAGATTATAGTTTGTTAGTTTTCAATGAAGTTTATGATTCATACTTGAAATTGTGATTGAATTGTTACTCTAGCATAAGAGATCATATGACAAGAATTATATAAGTTGTTGTTCTAAGAATGATCATGATGCCCTCATGTCCGTATTTTATTTATCGACACCTCTATCTCTAAACATGTGGACATATTTTTCGATTTCGGCTTTCGCTTGAGGACAAGCGAGGTCTAAGCTTGGGGGAGTTGATACGTCCATTTTGCATCATGCTTTTATATCGATATTTATTGCATTATGGGATGTTATTACACAGTATGTCACAATACTTATGTCTATTCTCTCTTATTTTACAAGGTTTACATAAAGAGGGAGAATGCCGGTAGCTGGGATTCTGGGCTGGAAAAGGAGCAAATATTAGAGACCTATTCTGCACAGCTCCAAAAGTCCTGAAACTTCACGGAAGACGTTTTCGGAATATATAAAAAATATTGAGCGCAAGAAATTCACCAGGGGGGGCACACCTTGCCCACGAGGGTGGGGGCGCGCCCTACCCCCTGGGCACACCCCCCTACCTCGTGGGCCCCCTGGTGGCCCTCCGATGGACATCTTCTGCTATATGGAGTCTTTCGATGAGGAAAAAAATCATAAGCCATCTTTCCGGACGAGACTCCGCCGCCACGAGGCGGAACCTTGGCGGAACCAATCTAGGGCTCTAGCGGAGCTGTTCTGCCGGGGAAACTTCCCTCCGGGAGGGGGAAATCATCGCCATCGTCATCACCAACGCTCCTCTCATCGGGAGAGGGCAATCTCCGTCAACATCTTCACGAGCACCATCTCCTCTCAAAACCCTAGTTCATCTCTTGTATCCAATTCTTGTCTCTAAGCCCGGGATTGGTACCTGTGGGTTGCTAGTAGTGTTAATTACTCCTTGTAGTTGATGCTAGTTGGTTTAATTGGTGGAAGATCATATGTTCAGATCCTATATGCATATTAATACCCCTCTGATTATGAACATGAATATGCTTTGTGAGTAGTTACGTTTGTTCCCGAGGACATGGGAGAAGTCTTGCTATTAGTAGTCATGTGAATTTGGTATTCGTTCGATATTTTGATGAGATGTATGTTGTCTCTCCTCTAGTGGTGTTATGTGAACGTCGACTACATGACACTTCACCATTATTTGGGCCTAGAGGAAGGCATTGGTAAGTAATAAGTAGATGATGGGTTGCTAGAGTGATAGAAGCTTAAACCCTAGTTTATGTGTTGCTTCGTAAGGGGCTGATTTGGATCCATATGTTTCATGCTATGGTTAGGTTTACCTTAATACTTTTGTTGTAGTTGCAGATGCTTGCAATAGAGGTTAATCATAAGTGGGATGCTTGTCCAAGTAAGGGCAGTACCCAAGCACCGGTCCACCCACATACCAAATTATCAAAGTACCGAACACGAATCATATGAACGTGATGAAAACTAGCTTGATGATATTCCTATGTGTCCTCGGGAGCGCTTTACACCATATAAGAGTTTGTCCAGGCTTGTCCTTTGCTACAAAAAAGGATTGGGCCACCTTGCTGCACTTTATTTACTTTTGTAAATTGTTGCTCGTTACAAATTATCCTATCACAAAACTATCTGTTACCTATTATTTCAGTGCTTGCAGAGAATACCTTGCTGAAAACCGCTTATCATTTCCTTTTGCTCCTCGTTGGGTTCGACACTCTTACTTATCGAAAGGACTACGATAGATCCCCTATACTTGTGGCTCATCAGTCATATCTACTGGGTCAACATTATCTTTGTAAAACTTCAACTCCTCTATCGCACAAACAGACTCGGCATAAGCAACATCGCCTTCTTCACACTCCAAGGCTATCTTGCGACTCCCATGCACTGTTATAATACCCTTGTGACCCGACATCTTCAGCTGCAAATAAACACAACAAGGCCTTGCCATTAACTTAGCATAAGCCGGCCGCCCAAACAGAGCATGATAAGGGCTCTTGATTTTAACCACTTCAAATGTCAACGTCTCAGATCTGGAGTCATACTCATCTCCGAAAGCAACTTACAGAGATATTTTACCAACCGGATATGCCGACTTACCAGGTACCTCACCGTGAAAAACAGTGTTCGACGGCTTAAGATTTTTGTCAGTCAATCCCATGCGACGGAAAGTTTCATAATAAAGGATATTGGTGATGCTGCCTCCATCCATGAGCACCTTAGTGAATTTGTGCCCCCCAACCTGAGGTGCCACCACCAGCGCCAAGTGACATGGATTATCAACCCGGGGCGGGTGATCCTCACGACTCCACACAATGGGCTACTCAGACCATCGCAAGTAACGGGGAATCACTGGGTCAACGGCGTTCACAGCCCTTTTATGGAGCTTTTGATCCCGCTTGCATAAACTTGTGGTGAAAACATGGTACTACCCACTATTCAACTGCTTCGGGTTACTCTGGTAACCAGATTGCTGCTGCTGATTCCCCTGATTGTTCTGTTGGTTGTAACCACCCTGATTATCTTGGCCTTGAAAACCAGAATTAGAACCACCACCATCGTAACCCAGGCCGTGAGAACCAGAGCCTGAACTGCCACCCGGCCCATGGTTATCCTGAAAAAGATTAGAATTTTTGTACTCCTTCATAATGAAGCAATCCTTCCAAAGGTGAGTGGACGACCTTTCCCGTCTACCGTGCCTCGGGCAGGGCTGATTCAGCAGCCGCTCAAGATCGAAACCTGGCCCCCCAATCCGAGGAGGTGGCTTTCCCTTATGGTGTTGTCCATTATTCTGCGTATTGGTGTTAGCCACAAAATCCAAACTATTATCAGCTTTGCGCTTACCGTTGCCTCCCTGACTCGTCGGGTTATGCTGCTGCCCTTTGGTATTGCTACTCTTCTTTCCCTTTCCCGGCTTTTCATCATCAGACTCGGGGTCCTTGGTACTATCAGAGTTAGCATACTTAACCAGAGCCGCCATCAGCTCCCCCATGTCACTGCAGTGGCGCTTGAGCCACCCTAGCTTCTGCTTAAGGGGCATAAAACGACGATTCTTCTCTAACATCAAGACCGTTGAACCAGCATTGATACGATTCGGCGAGTGCAGGATAGTTGAGACCCGGCGCACCCAATGGGTTGTTGACTTGCCTTCTTCTTGGACACAGGAATCCAGATCCACAATCGACATATGCTGCTTGCATGTATCTTTAAAATTTTGGATGAACCGGGCTTTCAAGTCGGCCCATGATCCAATGGAATTGGCGGGCATCCCTTTTAACCAAGTACGGGCCGTCCCCTCCAGCATCATGGTGAAATATTTGGCACACGCAGCGTCGCTAGCATCCAGCAGTTCCATGGCCATCTCATAACTCTCGACCCACGCTTTAGGGGGCAGGTCAGCTGTGTAGTTAGGTACCTTACGAGGACCCTTGAAATCCTTAGGCAAGCGCTCGTTCCGCAGAGCCGGCACTAAACATGGCACACCCAAAGTTCTAGAGGTTGTGCATGCCTCTACCGAAGTCGTCGGATAAGCCGGAGCATGTTGATGAGCCACGTACTGAGCCGCCAGCTCAGCCTCCTGACGCGCCCTGCCCTGATCCACCAGAGTCTGGGCATTAGCACCACCGCATGCCGGGTCATGTCCACGGGGCTGGTTACGGCATTGTTTAGTACTTGAAACCGCTGGTGAGTCAATGTGCCGGCTGTAACTCCGGCATGGACGAGAGGTCGAGTGAATCCGCTCACGACTATAAGAATAAGCCGCTTGCTGCTCCAAAGCCGTCTGAAGAAGTTCTCTGGCCCTCTGTGTTTTAACCGCCGTCGGGGACTCGCCTTCAACCGGGAGAGCCACCAATCGCGTTGCCGTAGCAATCATATTATCCAACGGGTTAGAATAATGACCCGGAGGTGTTGGAACATACTGAGGTGGAGTATTTTTCAAACGTGGCGGGTCTACCGACCGTGGCTGAACCGACGCTCCAGTTCCAGGTGCTTCGGCCGCTCGGCTCACCACCCGCGGGTTGCTGGCCCTCGCTCCAAGCGTGTTAAAGAGGTTTCTCACCTCATAAACTGAATGTAGACGAGTCTGATGCCTCCTCCTCATGACTTCGTTCGAAGTGTTCTGATCCAACATGAGCTGCAAGGAATCTGCCTGAATTCGTTGTGCCTGAACATCCAGAGCATCCCGCTCCGCGGTCATCCTAGTGTTCTCAGCCGCCAGGTCTTCCTTAGCTTGAGCTATCTCATCTCGCAACTTTGCAACTTCCGTGTTATGCTGAGCTTGATTTGCTGGGTTAACCTCTGTTGTTAATAACGTCGTCAGAGTATCCAACAAGCCGGCCAAGAGCTGAGCCGGCGGGTGCACAGGGCCTCCTTCCCCGGCTGCCTTTGCCGTTGCTAACCCGGAAATCATTGTCGTTGCAGTCATAGAATTTTTCCCTGGGTACGTACCAGCCATGAAAATCGCAACCCGGTTCGGCGGCTCATAGGGGTCCGGAAGACTATCGCCATGGGAACAGCCCCAAAGCCGGCCGTCTTGACGCTAATACATTGAGTTAGTCTCGCCTGTGGACGATTCACCGTCGGAGTAGACGGCCCTCTCACTGCCAGACACGGATCCTTCAAATTGTGCCCCATGGATAAACCCAACGAAGGCGTGCTTCACGGCGGGTTGAACCCGGGCGGGTCGTGCACACTGAGCCATCTCGATGATGTCGGTGCAGATGTCCGGCTCAGGGCCCGGTTCGTCGATCTTGTCGATGAAGACGTGGATTCCGCCGAAGGGGACCCGGTACCCATACTCGATTGAGCCAGCCTCGGGACCCTAGCCTGCATCATCGATGTAGAGCTTGCCGCGACGACTCTTGGTCATCCAGCCCACAATGTATCCCTTGATCCCTTCGAAGTTGCCCTGTAAGAACTCGAAACCACTATGCGCTGGCCCCATGGTGGGCGCCAACTGTCTTGAAATTGTCACGGCAGATGTTCTAGCAAAAGGACTTAGTTGTGGAGCCATCGGAACTAGGTTAGCTTAAAGGGGTTAAACGGGACAAAGGACACAAGGAGTTTATACTGGTTCGGCCCCTTGTGGTGAAGGTAAAAGCCTAATCCAGTTGAGGTGGTATTACTTGGGTTTTGATTACCAGGGAGCGAATACGCTTGACCTAGCTTTCGATCCATGTTGTTTCTTGCCCTAAACCGCCGACAGATCATCCCTTTATATATACAGGTTGATGCCCCGCGGCTCACGGAGTCCCGGCCGACTCATACACAATGTGTCCGGCTCGATGACTAACTATGCCTGCCTTACAATACAAGTCATACACATATGGTGGTTTATACCTATGGGCCTTAAGCCACCTTTGGGTTTTGGGTCCTTAATAAGCCTGCTATCTAAACCGCCATCTTCAACATCTTCACGGTCCTTGTCTTGATGAACCGTCATCGGTATAACCCGGCCCCTCCTGGGCGGGTCATACCCAATAGTCATATCCCCAACACAGACCATTGCACTAGGCCTTGTTCGATCATTGCATTTCAGCGCTTATGCCATCGTGTCTCTAGAATTTAGAGAGGAATGGCAAAAGCATCAACATCAAAATGTGATTGTGGAGATACCTTACTGTATGCTGGAATGGCGCCGCACAATTGTGGGACAAGGGAAATTGGATGCACTTGTGCTTCGTCTGGAAGCTTCAGGCGGCAGGAGAGAGTGCTCACCCGAGCCAAGATCTTATAGGGACCGAAGAATCAAAAAGAGAGCTTGTGGTTGGATCGGTTAGACACTGAACTTTGCGCGTATGGATGAAGCTTCAGAAAAACAGAATCTCCAATAGCAAATTCACGATGGCTACGAGCCTTGTCAGCTTGGTGCTTCATTTTTTTTATTTGCCCTGTTGAGTTGTTGCTTCAACAATTCATTCATGGCTGCAAGTTCCTGAATCCATTGTTGGGCATCCGTTATAGGTGTAGCATCAGGAATTTCAAGCCCCCATTGCCTGGGCTCATACCCATATAGCGCCTTGAATGGGGGAAACACCAATAGCAGAGTGATCAACCGTATTGTACCAATACTCTGCAGAAGACAACCACTAGGACCATTTCCTGGGACAAGAGTGAAGAAAGCAACGAAGGTATATTTCCAAGCATTAGTTCACATGCTCTAACTAGCCATATGACTGATGGTGGTTGGCCATGCTCAAATCTCAATCAGTGCCCATCAAAGCAAAGAGTTCCCTGCAAAACTTGCTCGTGAAAATGGGATCACGATCAGAAACCATAATAGTTGGTAGCTCGTGCAACTTGTATACAATGTCAAAGAATACCTTGGCAACTTGAGTAGCAGAAAAAGGATGGCTAAGAGGACAAAAGTGAGCATATTTAGTGAACTTGTTGACCATGACAAGGATCCAATGATATATGTTGGAATGTGGCAAGCCACCTATAAAATCCAGCATCATAGTAAGCCTGGCTTGCGACGGAACAGGAAGAGGTTGGAGCAGCCTCGGATAATTTACTCGTTTGGGCTTTGCTTGTTGACACGTTTGGCAACCCTGCACATAGTGTTTTATCTGCTTCTTCTTGCCCGACCAATGGAAGAGTCAGCGTACACGTTTGTACATGACATGAAAACCTGAGTGTCCCCTGAACGCACTGTCATGAAGTGCCTAAATGACTTTTGCTTGAAGAGGTATATTTTATCCCAACTAAACTCTTCCCATGAACTTGATGACTCCCTTTTATAGAGAGTAGGAGCGTGTAGTGCTGGCGCGGCCGGAAGCAAGATCAGTGAGCAACTTCTAAGCCGCCAGATCATTTTTGTAACTCTCTACATCCTTCTCGAGCTAGACTGCTTGGCAAATGGAAACAACCATAGATCAGCAGTGGGTTGCACCTTGCGGGACAATGCGTTTGTCGCCCCTTTTTCAACTCCTTTCTTGTAGCATATTTTATAGTGAAGTCCAATAAATTTGGTAAATGCCTTCTTTTGCCACAGTGTGTTCAAGCGCTACTCTGTGAGAGTCCGACTTAATAGGAATGATAGACTACTCATATCAACAAATAATTCCTTATTTTTGAGAGACCATTTGAAAAGAACTTCAAGTTAAGTGTGCTTGGGATGGAGTAATTTGAGGATGTGTGACCATCTGGGAAGTTGGTTCCAGGTGCTCATGAGGAAGGACAAAGTGCACATGAAAGACTAGTGTTGTTGGTCTATGGGCCAGTCTAAATTCCGTCAGGCGTAACGGACGAGAACCAGTGGCCGTGGCGTTACATGCTCTTGCAAGTATGGCAAGCTACTATGATCTGTTTGAATGATGAACTCGATGTGTTGAAGATAAGAGCGCCAAAGGTCCACCACCATTATAATGGCTAGGAACTCCTTTTCATATGTAGACAAACCAAGCATCTTTGGGCCCAAGGCCTTACTCAAATATGCAATAGAATGTCCTTTCTGGTGAAGCACTGCCCCCACTCCCCAGTCAGTTGCGTCCTTGTCAATAACAAAAGGAACAGAGAAATTTGGCAATGCCAAGACCGGTGCAGAGATTAGGACATGCTTGAGCAGTTGATATGCATGTTCAGTGGCAGGCGTCCATCGAAAGGGAGCATGTTTCTTAAGCAAGTTTGTCAGTAGTTTAGTGATGATGCCATAGTGTCGCACAAACTTACAATAGTACCCTACCAACCCCAAAATCTGACGCAGCTGCTCGACATTAGTTGGTGTTGGCCAGTTCTCAAGTTCCTTGATTTTGTTCTTGTCAGTTGTGAACCCCTTTTAACTAACAACATGCCCCAATTACGAGATCTGTCGTTGGACGAAAGAACATTTGGCATGCTTGACAAGCTATTGGGCGCGCTCAAGAAGTTGGAGCACCTCGCTCAGATCCAAAATATGTTGCTCAAGTGTCTTGCTGTAGACAAGGATATCATCAAGAAAACAATGATGCAACATCAAAGACAAGGCTTCAGGCTACCATTCATAGCACTATTAAATGTAGCTGGTCGCCACTCAAACCAAAAGGCACCACTCTGTACTCGAATTGGCCATTATGCGTTTGAAAAGCAGTCTAGTATTAAGCTGAATCTGGTGATACCCAGCTATAGGTTGAGCTTAGAAAACCAACTAGACCCTGTAAGTTCCTCTGGTAGTTTGTCAATAATTGGAATGGGGAACCTGGTTGGTCTTGTGAGGGAATGTTAACAGGCTGAGCCCTTGGAATGAGAACAATTTTGTGATTGTGGATATGGCGCGAAGGTAAGCCAATTGGTTATGCAAAGACTGCTGGAATCCATGTCAAAACTTCAGATATTACTGCAGGGACTGCTTCTTCATTGTTGGGGCCCGAGGTCATCGTGAGAGCATAAACCTGTAACAACGGAGACGTAAAGGCGAGCAACATAATGAAAGCACCTGTGAGTGGGCCATGGCATTCTACCAAAGGTAGATATAGCACCTGTGAGTGGATATACGCCTTGCGACATGCATCCCAGTGAACCTTGGTCGCAGTTTTGGAGCCAGGAATTAAAGATCGGGGGCAAATGACACAAACTTATGATTACAGAGGCCAAACTACAATGCATGTATTTTTTTTCTAAACTATGCACTGGTCATTTCCAAATTAGAAGCAAATCAGTGATGTTAGGAGGGCAGGCCCTACTGGTCCCCCTATCTCCGCCACGGTTTGGTCGGTCCCGATCGATCCTAGACCCGAATGGAATATTCGGTCTTATGTGTGTATATATATGATGAAAACGTCCGAGGAATACAAGTAGAAGCTATACGATCCATGAAGACAACACCTTCTAACTCTGAAACCCCAGACGTGTGTATCATCCTAACATACTGGCAGCAACAGACAGACACGGTGACAATACATGCAGTCACACCATGCACACGAGCACAAACCAATGACCTAGCAAAGTGCTAGTAGCTCGATCTCAACTGGAGTGGAGGAGGCTCTTGAACCACTGCACCGAGCTCTTGGGGTACCTCTTGAGCTTATCGTTGTAGTCGACGAAGTAGAGCCCGAACCTGGACGAGTACCCGGCCGCCCACTCCCAGTTGTCCAGCAGCGACCACGCGAAGTAGCCGCGCACATCGCACCCGTCCTCCCTGCGTTAAATCACCACACCAAAACACGTAAGACTTACTAAAACATCACGCAAATCGTACACCTTTTTTTGCTTCAAATGCATCCATGGCAATGGGAAATTTAGCACAAATTGAGAAGTGGTAGTGTAGTGTACTACTTTATGGAGGCGGCCAGATTGGTGAGGTAGTCGTTGTGGTACTTTATCCGCTTGGTGTCCTTGAGGGCGTCCTTGAGGGCAATGAAGGGGCTGTTGCTGTCATCCATCCCTGCATCAGCATCAGCAATCGCACACCGTCAGAGCTCTGAATCTCATGTCTATTGACATGCAGGATCATAAGGACTCAGGTCCGTCGCGCCCTTACCGTTTTCGGTGATGTAGATTGGTGGGCTGTTGTACCTGTTCTTGACATAGTTCATCAGGCTCCTCATCCCTCTGGGCACAATGTACAACCATATCGAGTTCGCCTGCATAGCCGCATCAGTCTTCAGTTCAACTTCAATCACATACAGTTTTACAGTTTACTAGAACGATAATCTTGAAGATAATGTGTGCATGCCGCCCGGACTCACCCTGTCCCCAATCGCTCTGCCGTTCTTGAATGCTGCAAATCGTCAAAAACATCAACATTCCCATTTCTAACACGGGTGAAAGTACAAACTTGAGGGAGATTCAGAGAGATCACTGACGGAGGCTGATGGTGCCGGTGTCGGCGAGGGTGTCGTTGAGCAGGCGGACGATGATGTCGGTGTCGTTGTGCCTGGTGTAGTACGTCGTGTAGTGGTTGATCCCGACGAAGTCGAGCGCCCCCTTGACGAGCGCGGCCTCCTCCGCCGTGAACCGGGGCAGCCTCTCCCCGACCCGCTTCCGCATGGTGGCCGGGTAGTCGCCGAAGAAGAAGGGGTCGGCGAACCACCCCAGCTGGAACTCCTGCGCCCGCTTCGTCGCCTCGACGTCGATCGCGGCCGACGACATGGGCTCGTACCACATCACGTCGAACGCCATGCCGAGCTGCCCGTCCTGCGCCGCCCTGTACTTGGTCCTGTATACGCGGGAAACGGCGGCGTGGGCGAGGATGAAGTTGTGGGCGACGATGTAGGGCTCGGTGCCGGAGTTGCCGGACTTGCAGTAGAGGTGGAGCAGCACGGAGCAGCGCCCCGGCGCCTGCAGCCCGGCGTCGTAGCCCTGGATGGCCACCGTGTGCGGCTCGTTCACCGTGATCCAGTGCTTCACCCGGTCCCCGAACGCCGCGAAGCACGTCTCGGCGTACTCCGCGAAGTCGTCGCTGCGTTTTTAACCATTATTTTTGCCATGGAAATTATGCAAGACTTACTGTAAGGCATGAATCTACCGTTGGTTAAGTTGCAAGAATGGTTGCAGGTTAAGAGGGTGGTGTGTGCTCACACAATCTGCCTGTCGAGCCACCCGTTGTACTTGTCCTCCAGAGCCTGGGGGAGGTCCCAGTGGTACAGGGTCACATATGGCTGAATCCCTGCAAGATCACGAATTTCACATGTGTCAGTGCCGATCAAGCAGGACTACATAGAAATACAGATAGGCATATGTTACGATTGCATTCACCTTTAGCGAGCAGTGCGTTGATGAGTTTGTTGTAGTGGTCGATGCCGGCCTGGTTGACCTGACCAACACCATCTGAAAAAGACACACACAGAGAGGACGTTTGCACATGTCAGGACAGAGAGCGGCCTGAGTGAGATCACGGACAAATCCGGTGATTTGAGGTGGAGATGGGCGGCCTACTTGGGAGGATCCTGGCCCAGGCGATGGAGAAGCGGTACGCGTCCATCCCCATGTCCGCCATCAGCTGTATGTCCTCCTGACAGACAAGAAACCACCATGCATCATTCTTCCCAAAGCATCAATCACATCGAGATGCGCAAGACCTCGTATGCTACTACCGATCACTACTAGTATGGCACGTATGTACGCAGAGCAGAGCAGTCGGTGTTGAGCGGTAGCAGAGCGTGGCGCTCACCTCGAAACGGTGGTACTGATCCACGGCGACGTCGGCGTTGCTGAAGTCACTGATCTTTCCTGCACAACAGAGAGGGTCGTGTCTTGTGGAATCAGCCAGAGTTTACGAGTCTCAACCGGCTCCAACTAATTGTGATGGCTGCCTAATGCAGCGAGCTCAGTTAATCCTTACCTACGATTTCAGCTTATTAGATGTACACTATCAACCTGAACTAAACACAGCATGGCTAGATTAGGGCTGCCTTGTCGATGTACTCCACTGCTTGGAATGCAAATGCAAATGTGGTGAGTGCAGAAGGGTGGGTAGGTTGGACACGCACATCAATCAGGGCGCGCATGCACAATGTGTTTTGCTTTGCGCCACTAGTTATCCACGCTTTTTAAGAAAAAGGAAGCGTTGCAACGAACAAGGAACGCTAACTTCATGGCCACTTTCGGTCAGAGCTAGCTTAGACTCGGTGGGGAATGACAGACTGCCAGTTAGTGCTGCGATATGAGTGTGAAGACGACCCTACGCGCAAAAAAAAAAAAAAAAAAAAAAAAAGGAGTGTGAAGACGACCCAATGATTGGGCTTGCGCGCTGAGGCAGTTCCAACATTCCTTGACAGAGATGGGAGCTCCATTTACGTGGTGGTAAAGCTTCTTGCACCCAAGGTAAAGGCGCTTGTAACTCTGTTGACACAAACGGGTAATCCCAGGAAAGAAGTTACAACGGCGCTGAAGGTCAGGCCGGCCCAGGCATGTTTGTGACTCGATCGTGAGTTGACGTCTAGCTTATCCAGTTCCAGTCAGTGACGTGTATCCTGGTGCGGTGGTGCACGTTGCAATGGTAAATTACGACCACCTAGCCCATATCGGTTCTTCACAAATGCACGTGGCCGGCTGCACTGTAGGCACTGAGAGGACTAGCTTTGGGGTGCTGTCCCTGGTGATAGTAAATAGGAGTAATACGAGAGAATTATACATACATGCATGTAAGTAAAGTACGTACGTACCGAAGGTGTGCGCGAAGGTGTCCCAGATGGTCTGCCCTCTCCCGTCCGCCTTCACCGCCCCCTCGTACTGCACAAGAGGATATATCATTACAACATAAGACAAGTTATTCAGTAGTAGAGTAGTACGTACGAAACAACACAAGATTTATTTTGAAGAATGAAGCTAAGCTCTGGGTCCTCGCGGCGGCCGAGCGTTTGAGTAATTAGATATAGATGTTTTCCTCTTCGTCTCGAACAATGACTTCTTCTTTAGTCAATGAATGACCCAAGCCTTTTGCCTTTCTCTCCTAAAGAAAACGATTTATTTTATCGGGCCATGAACTGCATGTCGAGCTCGTCTTAAAGTAACCAAATCTATGTATTAACCGTGCTGATTTAGTACTACACTAAGTGAGTGACAGTTAATATGGATAATACGAGGGAGTAGTCCGTATAATTGGTCCTGTCATGGCAGCGTTGCGCGTCCACACAACGCACAGCACAGGTCAAACGTACGCTCTGGGAGGAAGAGGACGGTTACAGTGGGGGCATGGGAGCCGCGCGCAGCATGTGCGGTGGTGCTCGCGCGCGAATGGGCACCGTCCTCTCCTCTCCACCGGACGGACGCGCGCCGCCCGTGAACCTTGAAAATTCCGGTCGTTTTCGGCAGGTTTCGCACCCACGGTCAAGCAGCTAGGCTAGGCAGGCAGCTAGCCCGGCGCCGACGGGCAGGGGGCACGGGCACGGGAGAAGAGAATATATGCATCCGTCCCGAGGGATCATGACAGGTCGGGCACGTAGAGCATGCATGCGTAGTACCTGCCCCTGCTCCTTGATTGGGACGATCGGTCTCTTCTGCTGCATAGTCTTGGCATGGATGGCAATGAGTTGGGCAAGTGATTAATTGGCTACACAAAATTTGGCAGGGGCCGCTAGGTCTAGCAGCAGTAGTACACTTAATCGCGCATGAAATATTTCCTTTATTTATTGGGAGAACAAATTAATGCTGTTAATGGAGTCTAATATTTGAAGAAAGAGATATAGATAGAGACCTAGAGAGAGTGGATCATGGTTCTAAGAGTGAAAAAATCTAGCTAGCTAGACAATGTCTTTTTCACCTGGGATGAAAATCTAATGACTTCTTTTTTAACTCGTTGTGCAACTTTGCCGTGTACGCGCGTCCACGGCGAATGTTATGCTTGAGGTGGATGGCCTATGCGCGACCGATGGATACACAAACAGAGATGGTAGGCAGACGAGGAGAAGAGGGTCCAAAAGGCCGCCGTCAGAAAGCAAACCCAAGGCCACAAGACAAGAATACAACCTTTGTTCCTTCCAACCCCTTCTTTGTCCCAACTTGGCCTCTAGGCTGCCAAGTCCCATCCCATGGCGATGCTTACAGCAAGGCCAATGATGTATCTTAGGGGCATGGTCTTCTTCCTCCTAGCTATGACGGGGCATATACTCTTCGATCTTATCACACTGGTACTCTACGCACCGTAATCATTTTTTGCAAGGAATCCAAACCAAAGATTCGTCAATTTGTTCCAAGCAAATCATCGACGACCCACGTAAAACATGATCATGGACACTCGTTCATCCTCCACACACAACATGCATGCATGGCAGTGGCACTAGAACTGGCGCGCATGCACGAAGACGGAAGTAAAAGAAAAATCAATGGCGCCACCATGCAAGTCAGATTCGCCAAGATCCATGGACGCGCGGCGGACCAGCGAGAGAGATGGAGGGAAGTGGCAGGCAGCCAACGAACGAACCTGGTACGCGGCGGAGGCGGTGCCGAAGACGAACCCCTTGGGGAAGCTCCCCCTCGTGAGCGCTCCTCCCCCGCCGCTCCCCTCAGCCCCAACGCATCCCCGCGGCGGCGCGGCGACGAGGAGGACGAGAAGCAGGGCCAGCGACGCCGCCGCGCCGCATTGGCCCGGCCGCTTTATCCCCATCCCGGAGCGAGAAAGAGAAAGCGGGCGTACGTCGTGGTGCGTGGGCTCCGGAGAGCACGCAGACGCAGGCACGGACGGACAGGGAAAGGAAGAAATGCCTAGTGCGTGACTGTGTGTGCGCGCCGATGTGTTGGCCGGCGTGTGGGTGGGGCGGTATTTATAATGGCGATGGAAACCGAGGCATGCACGGCTCCACCGATGAGCCGGTCCAGAATGGACTCACCGGCGAGCTCGGTCGATCTGGCGTCAGCGGTCGGCCGTCAGTGTACTGGACTGGGCGATTGCTTTAAGGGAGCGAAGTGTGGAGGCTGAAGCGATGGTGGTTGGGGACGCGGCCGGGAACGGGAGTGTGAAGGGGAAGCCGGGAGAGGAGGAGCTTTCTCCCTTCCTTTTTCACCCCGATGGTTGGTCAAACAGACATTGTTATTGAGCAATCATTCCGGCTGCGGTACATGTCGTGGCTGCGGTTACTCAGATACGCAGCTATGCAGATTGTCACCCTCAAAAAACAAAAGCTATGCAGATTGTCGCTCTGAAGAACTGGAAATAATATGCCACTATCAAAGTAATTAATGAAAATATTTCCACCAAAATCTACATGTAAAAAAATGCTAAATAATTTTGAAATAAGCCTTTTCAACAATTCAGAATGTGTACCATTAGCCTGCCAATAGAATAGAACCCCCTTCCCTCCACGCGTGCCTCTCCTCCTGAGCGGGTTCTTTTTCGTGGAGCCTTGAGGACATACACAATGGGGCTATCTTACAACGACATCAGTATAGTTGCTGAGTTGGAAGGATACTTCTTTTCTTTCCGGTGTCGATTTCAATAACGAACGCCCTTGCCCGCTGATGGTGCTAGGAGGCTCCTTCGACCATCCTTTCCACCGCCTTGATCAGGGGCCATTGATGCTAAGTCGACATACACCGCCGCCTCGCCTTCATGCAGATTGTAGTTCTACCACAATCAGATTTCTCAAAATAATAATTATTAAATAGGCATAAATGAGCACAATGAATGATAGACCGTGCACATTTACTTATTTTTAATTTGTTGATCGGCCTCATCTTTTCATAACTATTCTCTCAACTCCAATGAATAACACATGTCCTTATTTGAATATTTAATTTGTACCATTTTCGGTGAACAACACAAAGAAACGTTCCCTTTTTAGGGGAAATCACTTAATTTATTACCCAAAGTTTGGGATCTTGTCCGAGACTACATACGAAATACAATCCGACGGCCCTAGGCGCCATTCCTAGCACAATTCCTCCCCTACAGCAAGCTTAGCTAGGATACGAGCAGTGTAGTTCGCGGATCATGTCTTATAGCTGATTTTCCAATCCTGTCAAGCATGTAGCAGCACCTTGATCTCTTCAATTAGTGGGCCCGACGCAAATAGGTTCTTGTTTTGATCGTTGATCATACACACTACCTCCCTACTATTGAACTCGATGTGTAGTTTCTGAATACAGATTGCAACGGTGAACTGAACTGCCCTCCGCCCTCCGGCGTGCAAGTATCTCGACAATCTCAGGGTTCACACTGGAAGGAAAGAAGTGAGCAGCGGCTCCTCAAAAGGCACCTTCGTGATCGCGCGTGACCACCCGTCCTCCTCCCGTGTCTCCATGTCTTGATGTTGCACCGTCCGCGTTTGTCATTACCCAGCTGATTTTCTCTTAGTAATAAACGATCCACATTCCCTGCTTGAAAATAAGCTTTCCATATGGATCTTTTTATATCGTATGTAACATGCCTGAAGTTTTTTGCACTCCATGTTTTCAAGCTATGCATCACTTCTTTTAAACTACCCGCCACTGAACGTAAATCACCCGAAGGGAGTTTCCTAGCCCATGCCGCAACTATCACCTCTGAAAGCGCAGGATCGCGCTCCGACATGATCTCACACCTTAGTGTACGCTTTTTTTTAATTTCTTTCCTCCGCCACCATTTGCACCAAGACGTGGCCAGATGCGAAACACGCGCTGCTGGGAAGTGTTGACACCAAGACTCATCCACACACACTTTGTCCAGCCTAACTCGAACGCTCCGGTCCCCCAGCTGGCGTTATCATATGTGAAAGGTGCTCCCGTGAAACTGAGTTTTTCAAGTTCACAAACCAAGAGAGAATATCGCAACGCCGCCCTCTGGTTTTTCCCTCCATGCTGCATATACTAGAGAAGTGCTCGTGTTGCCACGTCGCTTCATTAAAATCACCGCACACGGACCATGGTTCGCCTGACGTTGATTGCAGTCTCTCCAAGTGTTGCCACATCATATGTCTATTTTCAACTCTAGGTTCTCCATAGACAAAAGTGCCTCCAAGACACATCAGTGACAATATCCACTATCACCTCATCAATATATCGCTGGTATGCATCTAGGATTGTTACATGCAACGATTCAGCCCAATAGAGAGCTAGCCTGCCACTGCGTTCATCACTTCCTACACCATGAAAATCTTTCAGTCCCAATCTCCATCGCAACTTCTCCATCTTCTCATAACTCTGTCTGGTCACCGACAAGAAGACCAATTTGAGGGAATTGGCTTCTAAGAGGACCAAAACCTCGTGAACCATTCCCCCAATTCTCCGTAAAGATCAAAGGCTCATCCACGTATCAGATAGACCACAAAAACCAGCCATTCTAGCAAGACAACTCAACAAAGCGAAGACTCTGGAGATCCCAGGAGCGAAACGAACACTAGACGGCTAGATGAAGCCGACCAGGACAAGGAATCCACACGCAGGCATGAAACAATCATGTACGTACGTCATCATTACATAACCTACACGTATGTACGTATGTCTGTTTGGTATTAGACTCTGACATTTGGCATCCCTGCATCATGGGGATAGGAGTAGTGACAGGTGTTGCCAAAATGATGGCTTCAGACTTAGCTTACTGATGCTGCATGCATCGCCCACATGAAGAGGCCGGGGGCACATCCTCCTTTTCAAAATAGAAAAATGTACTGCACCGCACATGTAGATGTAGGACGACCACGTCGGTTGACCCCATCCACGAAGCCGTTGTAATTCCGTCTCTTGGTACAACTGAATTACGTAACAAATCAAGTGTGTTCTTCTTCTTCTTGGCCTTTTGCAGTGACACGATCGCCGTTTTTGCTCTAAACAAATGCATGTAGGGTTTTACGGAAGCGTCCCGTGCACGGATCGTCACAGGATCAAATCAAAGGCAGCGCTCTAATTTCCTGCTGGCGGCTTCTGCTCCATCCGTGACAGACATTGGCGGATACTCCTACAAGAGGCCGAAACATACGTATCCAACAAGTGGAAACGGCACGCTTACCCCTAAATATCTCTTCTTAATCAGTTAGATGAAAATAAACTGGCCCTCTTCCCTTTGGACTACGTTCATGTCGTCGCGGCGGATGGCGACGGCGCTCACGGCTCTGGATGAAGTAGACCTCGCTTGTGCACTTGTGCATTGTGTACAGTCCTATTAATGTCCTGTAGCAGGTCACGTATCAAAGAAACAAAATGTGCCGGCCCCCTGTATGTACGTTCTAGCTGTGATTCGTGTGGTGTGAAGCATCGGAATTCGTCTGGATCGGCCGCGAGAAAGAAGACGGCGGTCGTGCGGTTCAGACCTGAGGCCGGTCTCAGGAAGGACGGAGGACGAACTTGTCAAGTTGCAGTTCATGCATGCATGCACAGGAACGCGCGGCATGTGCGGGCAAGCTGGCTAGCCAGATGCAGCTAGCACATTCATTGTTCTTGACCGGGCATTAACAATTCCGGTCCGGCCATCCGTCGACGGAGCTGGTGACCGGTGTCCGGCGGGTGTCCTCTTCTTCTTGGATTTCGACGTCTCTGTCCACACACGACGCCGACGGCCCTTCGCCGGCCGTTTCCTTCCTCGTCAGCAGCAGGACGACAAGATTCAGTTGCATGTGGACGGCATCGCACTTGGACTGCACATGCATGGCCGGTCCGTGTCTTTGACTCATTACGCGCGGCAGTACGAGTGGATGGGGTTGTGGTGCACTGACTTTACCTGGGCTGATTAAGGCCACTCATATGTGGGGCCCCGAACATGCTCACCCACCTGTCACTGGCCCAAAGTCGGTTGATGTTACATCAGTTATTGTTGTCCATTTGTCTCAAAAAAAGTTATTGTTGTCCATCTTTCTTTCTTTTCTGAAACGTGACAATTTCTTGTATGCCATTTTCATCAAGTGAGAAATGCCTGGTTTTGAGATAGCTCACCATCCATACAGAACAGTAAGTGAGAAATGCATGTCTACTACAACAAGTTGTGTCCGACTCCGACGAGGGAGGGGTGATGACGGCGGCGTGCCTTCGGCTCGTTTCGGTGATTGTAGTCGTCGCTAGGTGGTCTACGGATCTGGATGAAATTTTTATTATTTTTAGTGTTCGTTGTACTGCCATGATAGAAGATGAATAGATTGAAAGTTTTCTCGCAAAATTTTTTATGAAACTAGGATAAAAATGAAACAATCGCCCTCGTCATCATGGGTACTAGCACTACCACCCGACCTGAGGGACTCACTCTGGGCGTTCGGGTTTACCCAAAATTTCGGGTCGGGTAGTTCGGGTTTTTTGAAATTCGGGTTTTCAGAAACAACTCCCGAAATATCCCTAAAAAAACTAAAACCAGAAATATCGGGTACCCGAATTTTCGGGTTCGGGTTTAGGTAATCCCAAATTTCCCAAACTGTGAACAAATGTACTTACTGATGTGATGTGATTATTTTCCCTCTTCTTCTATTAATTAGTCTATATAAATGATGATTAATTTATACTTACAAATGCATCCATATTCTATTTGAGGTGAGAAAGAAACAGTGGCAGTTGCATCAGTACGGCTGTTAATTGCCTCAAGCTGCTACACCTACAGAGTACAGTAGCCTCAAGCTGCTACAGAGCCACACGCTTGCCAAAAACAGAGTACATTTGAGAGTAGTTTTTAGCAGGACAATTCAGCATGGCCAATGTCAGTTTTTAGCAGGAAAACTCAGCATGACAAATCAGTTTTCAGCAGCATAACAACATGAAAAATGATGATTTTGAAGATCATAAGTGCATAACAGCATGACATTTTCAGCAGCATAACAACATGAAAAATGATAATTTCGAACATCATAAGTGCATGACAGCATGACATTTACAGCAGCATAACAACATGAGAAATAGTAGTTTGCAGCAACACATTGCATGGCAATACTCAATCGCCACAATCTTAACATGATACATAGATCCACTTCTCAGCAAATAGTAGCAACTACCAACTAGCACAGGTGTTCACCATAACCCACAAGTACATCATGACAATGATTCAAACAACATAGTAGGCTATGAGCCACCAGCCACGAGACATAGCATAACACAAAGTAGTTCAGTTTAGACATTTAGTAGCCACCACTTGAATCAGCCATGTATCATCAGCAACACTCCAACACCAGTTCACAAGCTCATGCTGCAACAACAAATGCGAGTTCATTGCATTATCATACAATTATATGAGGACATGTCAGTTGTCAACTTGCATGTCAAAACTTAAAATGTTATACCTTTAAGTAGATGTTTCAATGGTGGAGTTGAACTTGCTTCCTTCTGATTTGGAAGTGGAAGACAAGCTTTTGTCACTTTTATCTTGCCGTTTTTCTTTGGGCCCAAATTCTTCAATTAACTCTGCAATGGAAACAATGAAATTATAACAGCTCCAAGATCAAGAGAACAAGAATAGTAGAATACAATAGCTAGCGCATTTAGAAATTTGAGAAAATATTTCACATAAAGAAACTAGGAAGAAATCACTATTCTTTTTCCAAAAAGACAACAATGGTGTACCTTTTTCGATCATCGCCAACTCCTCCATATTTTCTTGAATGTCAATAGGTGTTCCCATTCTCAGCCAATCTTGTGCACACACTAGAGTTTCCAACATGAATGGAGTAAGGGATGTACGAAAGTCATCTAAAATACGCCCACTTGTGCTGAAAGCAGACTCTGATGCTACTGTTGAAATGGGTATAGCAAGCACATCACGGGCCAAGCGTGCCAATATTGGAAATCGAGCAGCATTGTTCTTCCACCAAGCTAGAATGTTAACATTGCTCTCTATATCCTCGGTATCTTCAGCAAGATATTTGTCAAGTTCTGACTTGACATTCATACTCGAACCATTGTTCATCTTCAACTTCTTTTTTATAACATCAGTGAGCAAGGCTCCTCTGCCTCCCTTTGATTGTCTTGGTTCAAGTACTTGATTTGGTAATTCAGCTGGAGCATAAAGATCTCTATATTCATCAAATAAGTTATGGACACAAGCTTTAAGAGCTTCCCAAACATGTTGTCCCTTTTCCTCGCCAAATATTTCATCAACAATAGCATTTGTGAACAACGATAGCTTGTATCTTGGATCAATAACTGCAGCAACAAAAATCAGTAAATTGGTATTCTCCTTCTCCTTCCCCCTTCCCTTTCCCCTCCCCTTCTCCTTCTCCTTCTCTCTGTCATTCGTGTCCTGCTCCTTTGTGTGCCAAAGCCCCCAGTACTTGTCAAATTTATCTTTCATTCGTTTTCCCATTGCTGCTTGCAAAGTATCAGGACTGTTTATCCAAGCTTGAATCAACAAACGCACTTCTCCAATCTCATGAATGAATCTATTGGAAGTCACATGAAGAGTAGCAGAGACATGAATAGTAAGGTCATGAAAATGCTCCAAAAAAATTTCTAACTTCTTTGCATTCTCCCAATCCGATTCTTCAGGGAAACCAAAGCCATCATTCTCTTCGGAAATATCATCAATGTAAAGGATATCCTCTTTAGCTAACCTTATGAACACCTTCTCATAAATATTGGCGGCTTTGAGCATGAGAAAAGTTGAGTTCCATCTGGTCGGGACATCAATCTTCAGAGATGCCTTGCTGTTTATCTTTTCTTCCTCGGCAATCTCCTTAAACTTGACCACTCTTGAACCACCATTTCTAATATACCTAACAGCAGCTCTAACACGCTTCACAGAGACATCCACTTCTTTTATGCCATTTTGGACAATAAGGTTAACAATGTGCGCAGCACACCTCATGTGCAGGAACTTGCCATTAGCTATGTTTGTTTTGTTTAGTTGCCTCCTCAAATAAGAAATGCCACCATCATTGTTAGTTGCATTGTCAATAGTTACAGTCATTACTCTCTCCAAACCCCATTCAGTCAAGCATCTAACCAAGTTTTTCCCGATGTCATCTCCCTTATGCCCCTTCACTAAGAAAAAACCAATGATTTTCTTATGGAGACTCCAAGATTCATCAATAAAACTTGCTGTTACAGTCATATATCCATCCAGCTGCTGAGAAGTCCAACAATCTGTTGTTAGGCAAACTCGCTGACAAGAATCCTTGAAGAATTTCTTCAGCTTGGCCTTCTCTCGAAAGAATAGGCACATAGTGTCTCTGCTGCAGGTTCTTCTAGATGGCGGTTTGAAACATGGGCAAGCTTTGGACATAAATTTCCTAAAGCCCGGCTTCTCGCCGAAACAAAAAGGCAACTCATCTTGAATGACCATTTCAGCAAAAGCTTCCCTCAGATCATCAGGATCAAACCTCCAGGTCCCAGCACCTTCTCCTTGAGTTATTTGCAAAGTGGACTGCTTCGGATCTTTGGCCATCTTGTGAGGGTTGCTCTTGCACACATCAAAGTGTCTGATCAAGGATGAAGTACCATGATCCTTTGTGTCAGCCTTCAATTCACGTTTGCAATATTTGCATTTATCAACCTTCACCACATTATTCTTATCCTTAATCTTATCGAAATGGTCCCACATCTTTGATCGTGGTGCCATCTCCCTCCTTCCCTGACCTAAGTGACCTTTCTTACTATCCTTCCCATTCTCCAAATCAACGACCCCAGTGGCAGATTGCTCTTGAGAAGTTAGTTCTGAACCACGAAATTGCTCCTTGGAAGATGGTTGTGAACCAGAACATTCAGGCAATACAATTGTGCTGCGAGTGGCCATATGACTAGTGCCCACTTCCTCCATCTCTATCATCGGTGACATCTCTATGTGCTGATCATCATCATGTTGAGTCATCTGTAAGAAAAAAAAAGCAGCAACATCACTCACTTTGGTATAATTGTAAACAGTTGCACTAACATACAAGAAGCATGTAAATATTTCAAGATTTCAGTCATAGATTGTAAACATATAATTGTAAACACTTGCACTAACATACAGCTGCAGTCACATATTTTGAACTCCAAAAACTTGCACTAACATACAAGAAGCATGTAAATTTCAAGATTTCAGTCACATTTAATTCTGGAACGGGTTTTCTTAACTTCATACAACAACAATCGTGCAACATCAGGTCATTTTAACAAGTCAAGTAGTCAACAACAACAACAACAACAACATTCATGCATAACAACATCAGGATCAGAGTAAGCTTTTAACAACAAGTCAACAACAGTAGAACACCAACATCCTTCACTCAGTTCACTGCTTTGATGGCCAGTAGAGGAATAAAAGAACATATGTAGAGGAATAGGAACAACAATAGTAGAGGAATAGGAACATATGTATGATATACCTTGCAAGATCCTTCGCTGCTTCGATGGCCAGCGACCAAGGTCCTTCCCGCCGACGATGCAACACCAGGGACGGGGATGTGGGCCGGCAATCAGGAGTCCGGGACGGGGGATGGCGGAGGTAGCATACAAGCATCATCGTCACCTCTCTATTTGCCTCATCTCTATTTATAGAGAATCAAGTCAATGTAGGGATATCGATAGTTCTCCTAGCTCTAGTATCTGAATTACATCGATTGATTGGCATGCAAACTCATGTCAATCTTCTTCTTTCTTAAAAAGAAAGGAATGAAGACTTGCCAAAATGGCCCCACTTTTTTAAGATAGAAATCAGCATCAGGAAACAACGAACAAGATTTCACTGACTACTGGATCCAAAACACACAACCAAAATCAGAAATATAGCCGCCCGCAACAACATAGATGTAAGAAGCGCATGCAAGCACCGATAAGTGAAAGATAACACAAAGCATCCAACACCTTGATCTCCATTGTACACTAGATGAAGATTGTTTATCGTGCCGTGAAGCTTCTCTCGTGTCCATCTCATCTTTACGCCTTTCTAGAAGTAGCAATATCCACAACAATCACAGAGCGATTGATTTATACACGTTGCGTAGTAAAGTATTTGAGACTTCCTTATTGAAATTAGTTAATTACGAAGCGTCCATATTGCATAGACAAGTGCCCCACACACCGCCTAGTGAAATAGCATTTTTCAGTTTTCGAACCCAATCGGCATAAGCCCCATTCAAAGAAATTTTCAAAAGAAAGTGGCAGCGCCTATGAAAGGGAGTCCTGCTTTGGACCTATTTCCTCCAAAGAAGTTGATCCATGACGTGGGAGGAGCAAGGTGAAACTGATGTGGTTGTGTTATCATGTAAGCCATGCGCTGTGGTGGAGTTATCAAGCAAAGGATGGAGTCAACTCAGGTGGCCTTGTGGGTTAACTCGGCTATGGAGGTGTCTCTCTTGGGCTCCTCCCCGGAGGCCAACATGGAGCTCAACTTTGGGCCTTCTTCCTAGGAAAATAGTGGGTTCAATTTAACAAGGATGATGAAAGCTTTTGGTACCCCGAGCAACATGGGGACTTCTGAGTCTAAGGAGTCGCATGGGGACTTTGGCAAGCCGCAAGACACGACATTGTCTGCACCTTATTCCTTGCTCGGAGCACCTATGCAGTTTGAAGATGCCACTACTTGTGGCACCGAGGGACGTAGTGGACAATTGGATAAGAAGAATAAAAACAACAATGTTACTGCCAAGCGCATTGAATATAGGTGGCCCGAGGCTTTTAGGAAATTTCCAAAAGACAAGAGCACAAATAAAATCACCCGAGTAGGATCTGCAAGAGAAGATGAAGTCATGTATGAAGATGTTCAAGAAGCCACTTACGCTAACGGTGATTCAGGCAATCTGTGCCTCGGTGAAGGTTAATATTTGATCGCTTTCTTCAGAAGGTTAGGCACATGTGCAACTCCTGTTACAAGAGCACAAGAGCTTTATTGAGGTTGTGGAGGTAGGCTTGACAGGTTACGATATGCTTTTGGTGGTCTTGGGCCTACACTCCCTTGTATCCAACTCCAACGTGCGTGGATAGCTGATGGTGTGTGTGTGTGATATTTTTGCCGATTCTCCTTAGTTAACGGAGCCTTTTATGTTTTTCGTGTATAATTTCCCTCATTAACTATACTGAATATTTTCCTTTTTAATGTAATGCGGGAGCTCCCTGCCTTTCGGTGAGGTTTTGTAAAAACAATTGGCAGTCTTGTCCACCCCGATGATTTTTTTTATGAAAACCCCCACCCATATATTAATTAATTGACACAAATGTTCGTACAATCATTCGTCACAGCTCTTGCCACGCAGAGCGGAACACTATTAATAAGAATACCATCAAATCTATTAATAAAACTAAATTTTGCAATCTCATGCGTCACCATATTCGCCTTCCTGTTAATCTTGGTGATTTTTAAAGTACTCATCATCTTGGAGACACTCAACGCTACCTTCTTCAAATTAACAAGGTTTGACCTGTCCAGGTTATTATTTGCAAAAACAGAGGCCACAAAAAAGCAATCCGTTTTCAAGATAATGGGCTTGTGAAGAGTGATACCAATGTAAAGGCCTGAGATGGCTGCTCGAAGTTCCGCTTCCTCGGCACTAAGACAGGTACCAATATAATCCCAAGAAGAAATAAAAACTTCTCCAGAATGATTTCTAACAACCACCCCAACGCTCCCTGCGTTAACGGCCTCCACAAAACTTGCATCAACATTAATCTTGAGGAATTCCGGAGTGGGAGGCAGCCATGGATCACAAATCCTCTCCACATTACTAATGGATTGTAAACCATCAATCACACCCTTATCTTTGTTACTTACCTCTACCTTCGTTTTTGCATGACAAGATGAGAATGATGCCCAATAATTTTGAATAAAACTCACTGAGGCCGGGATAGATTCCTTTCCTTTATCAAAAATCAAGTCATTTCTCAAATGCCAAGCTCTCCAGAACATGAAAATTGTTTGCTCATGCATAGGCAAACTTAACTGATCCAATAAAATAAATAACCAGGCAAGGGGATCCATTATCGGCGTACTTACACCCCGATGAATTTTAGCACAGCACATACAAGCACTTAGAGCTAAGAGTTTTTTTAAAAGAAAATTTGCAAGTTTTATTGACCAATAGAAATAAACAATGGGATACATATTGGATCATGCGCTTGTCCTAGCCACATGTGCCGATCCTGATCATGAGCTATCTCATGACACATTGAACCTAGCCAACGGCTAGCCGAACCACAAATGTGCAGCCCAATCACGAGCTCTGACTGGGGGATACAAGCTTAACTGTTGCGTCTATAATTTTTGTGCTAACAGTCCGAGCACCAAGCAGAGAGACAGACCCAACCCATCAATAATTTTTCTTCAGTTGAATTCTGAATCTAGCTTCTTGTGACTAGTGATAATTATCTTATATTGTAAAAAATCAAAACGAAAGTCTCTTGAATTGGTGACTTGTATGTATTTTAATTACAGCCTACGTTTGCACACCCTTGATAGGAAGAACGCCACATCCCCTAAAAAAATAGAACACATTTTCCTCAAAATAAGAGGAACAAATCATGGCATCTTGAATCAGAATAAAAATATACCAAGTGTTAGAGGGATTTCTGACGGGATAGATCACGACCCCCCCCCCCCCTCCCCGGTTCGCAGACAACCTTTGTTGCAACGCGCCTGAGCGACGCGACCAAAGCGTCACCTGTGACACCCCATCTCCCGCACGGTTTGTTGTGATGCCATCATCCCTGCATGAAAGGAGCACCACCATCACACGTGCATTTGCGACCACCGCTTGTAGAAGACGAACGCTGCGCACTACTGCTCCACCAAGGAGACACACCTTGAGAGAGCGGCGACAAGATCCAAATAGAAGGGTGTGGCGTTCCCTAAACAGAGATTGAAAGGAGGGGAAGGATTTCACAGGTCAAGGGAGATGCATCTTTAGGGAAACTCTAGCCGATCCCTATATATAGCGGAGGATCCGGCGGAACAAAACCTTAATGAAGTATTTTTACTCTACTAAAATTTGGTCGGACCTAGCCGATCCCCTATATATAACGAAGTAAAATTCAAATTTGCATAATCGTTCAACCTACTTTCTATTTAAACAACCAAAATTGGCCACGTTGTCTTGACAACCGAATGTAAACAACCGAAATTTAACTCTATGTCTTGACAACCAAAATTTAAACTAAACTTAAACTTAAAACTAGAAGTAGACGTAAACTAAAACTAAACTCATCTTCATCAGCATCCTTGCCATCGTAGAGATCGAGCCAATCTTGCCTCGACATGCCACCATCCATGGGGTCTGGGCCGGTGCCATCATTACCGGAGTCGGGGAAGAAGCGCCGCCACTCCCCGGCGTCGAACTCCTCTTGTCTTGGCCGCCGTCATCACCGCCCTACACCTCGTCATTGGAGATGATGATGACCTCCCTGTCGACCCCCACTACTAGGGAAAACGTTATACACAGAACTTTAGCAGTAGCGCTTGTTAAAAGAGCACGCTACTGTTAGACAGCAGTAGCGCGTGCAAAATAAGCGCGCTGCAGATGGACATATATCAGTAGCGCGTCTCACCGAAAACTCGCTACTACTAAAATTCCAGTCACTTAGCCAATGGGCTACACATAGTAGTAGCGATCTTCCAAAAACCGCGCTACCGCTAATAAACTTATAGTAGCGCGTTTATGCGTAAATCGCTACTGCTAACGAAAATAAAATAAAATGAAAAACGAATAGAGAAGTAAATGAAAATGAAAGAAATAGAAAAAGGAGAAAGGAAAAATATAAAATGCACAGAAAAATAAATGAAAAAGAGGAAAAATGATGAAGACGTAGCAGTAGCGCGTTCTCTGAAACGCGATATAGCTAACTTAGCTATAGCGCGTTTTCTGTAACGCGCTACCGTTACTTTTGACTTAACCAAAAACGATTTCCCCCCGGCCACCACTTCTCCCCCAAATCGATCCCTCGCCCCACTTCGCCGCCGTTCCCCCCCACTTCGCGGTCATTTCCTGCCGACGTCGACGCCGCGCTCATCCTCACGGCCGCCGCCCGAGGCCGCCAGCCTCACCGCCGCCGCCTCTCGGGCCGCCCTCGACCTCACCGTCGCCTCCCTTGACCTCACCGCCGCCGCCCTCGACCTCACCACTCCCGAGCCCGCCAGGACCGCCGCATCCCGATCCTGAGCCCGCCCTCGCCGCCCCTACCTCTGTCGCCGAGAACCTCCCCGCCATCGTCTCTCCCCTCTCTGTAAGCCCCCCACCCATCCTTTTTAGTTAATAGATGTTAATGTTAAGTAGTAGATAATGTTGATGTTTTTAGTTAGGGTAATAATAGACGATATTAAGTAGTAGATAATGTAGATGTTAATTAGTTCACTAGGGTTTAGTTTTTGAATTGAGTTTGTTTAACTAGATGTTAATTAGGGTAGTAGGGTTTAGTTTAGAGTAAAGTTTAGTTCAGTAGTTAACTAAATATAATCTATATTTGGTTTTTGATTTGAGTTTGAGAGAGCATGAGATTTGTGTAGATTTTCTTGAAGTGTCAAACGCTAGGACATGCAAATTTAAAGTGGTCAGGATATATGCAAATTCCTCAATTGTGTTTGCCCATGTTTCGATTGTGCCCAAGTGGCCTTTTGTTGTTTCCAGGGAATGAAGCTGGGTGGCATATGTTTTGCCGGAATGTTGATTCATTTCCGTTCCGGCAAATTTCAAGTTCTCGATTTGTCCACTTTTTAGCAAAGGTCATGCCAAAAAATTTCGTGAATTTCGGCATGACTTGTGCTACAAACTAGGACATATCGAGTGCCCGGGATTTGCCGCACCGGGAAGGGGTCAACGTTCCTGCAAAACATAGGCCTTTCTTATGTCATTATTCATTTTATTAGGTCTAGAATTAATTGACTAGATTTAATCGTAGGAAACATGGCTAGCAACGATGAAGGACAGGGTTCTGGTTATTGCGACGACGTCTACCTGGCGGCAGACGAATTTTCAAGCCTTGCTGACGATCAACCGATGTTGTTGCTGGGCCCACCGGTCGCATCGGGGACTGAGACCGACACGTAGACCGGTGCTGAGACTGAGACCGGCGCTGAGACCGAGACCGGTGCTGAGACTCAGACCGGCATCGAGACCGGCGCTGAGACTGAGGCCGGCGCTGCCTCGGGGAGAGGAGCCGGTGTAGAGCCGAAAGCAAAGAGGCAACTACTTCCTAACAAACTCAGGACTACTAGACTGGTGGTCATGTCGGTGGACGACGACAATTTTGAGCCAACCGCGCCCGAGGAAGCGCGCGCATGCTATGGCAATCAAATAGGCTGCATCGTACGGACAACCGCCACCATCAACGATGAGAAACTACAGAAGATAGATAACATGAGGCCCTCCCTCGTAAAGAAGCTGCACCAGATATTCTTGTTCTCGGGCCGGAATGAAAATGATTATAAAGATCCAGATAAGGACCCGGCAATGAAGAAGATAAACAAACACGCCATGTCCAAGTTTAGCGACGCGTTGGCTGCCTGGAAAACAAGGGTGAAAGCAAAGATCGACAAAAAGGAACCCTACTCCGAGATTGTAAAGGATAATCCGACAATCACGGCAGAGCAATTTGAAATATTCAAGGCGGCTTGCGACACTAGTAGAAAAAAGGTCAAACGTGAAGCACATTAGTGCCGGTTTGTATTTGAGCCGGCACTAATGTATACATTAGTGCCGGTTCCAATGGCTAGCCGGGCCGCTTTCATTAGTACCGGTTCGTGGCGAACCTTTAGCACCGGTTCGTGCCACGAACCGGTACTAATGAGAGTGGTGGCAGGATGTTGTCAGACTGGGGCCCCTCCAGCCCCTTTAGTACCGGTTCTTGGCACGAACCGGTACTAAAGGTCGTCCTACATAAACCCTCCGTCCACCCGAGCTCGCTCTGTTCTTCCCCTTTCCCCTCTCCTCTCTGTTCTTCCCCTCTTCCTCTCGAGCTCATCACACATTTTGCCCAAAATTTGTCAAGATTTGAAGGCCCCCATCCATTCAAATGATCACAAAGGTTAGCAACTTTGTCCTTTCATCTCTCATTGCTAGATTAGCTCTTGCAATGCTTTATATAGTGATTAATTTGTGAGTTTAGTAATTTGGGAGGATATATATATATATGTGCTAGTATTTGATTTATATGCAATTTGAGGTCAAAAATAACACTTAGTTTGCATATGTAGGTGTGGTTTACTTAGTGCCTTCTAAATCTCCGTCATAACCACCGTCGATCGCCCGCACCGTCCCGTCGCCGGCACCACCTTGTGGTGAGCCTCTTTTTCATGAAATTTTATATAAAAATTGATGTTTGTGTGATTTGGATATATAGTTACTCGTATAATTATCTTACCCGTACGTTGTTTGTTATACATATAGTGTCATGGTTTTGATATCCGTCCCCGTCGGCCCTCGTCCTTGTTATGATTCGGATGTGGTATATATATTCTCTTTTAAAACTAGTTGCATTTCGTGTTTATGACAAATTATGCCCATCAAGTTGACATAGAAATTTTTTCTAGGAGGTATGTGAACCGGAAATTCCAACCGACCCTATTGTCGAGAGGTTAAATTTAGTTGAAAGATGAAACGAGTACTTGAAAGAAAAATTGAAAAGAATTGAGGGGGAGAAGATGGAATTGGAGTTGCATGTTGCCGATGTCGTCGATGATCACAAGATCAAGATGGAGAAAATGCGCTTGAAGATTAGAAAGATTAGAAAATATGCCATCGATAGTGAGGCTTGGTATCATTATGCTGTTGGATCCATTGTTACCTTAGTTGCGATCTTGATCGTATTTGTTGTTGCATTTAAATGCTTTAGCTAGAGAGTTATTTGTTTGTTGCATTTAAGTGTTGTATGAACTTTATGTATGAACTTGTATTAATTTGGTATATTCGGTGTTGTGTAATGAAGATGAGCCGGCAATGGATGTACGATGACCGATGCTCTCCCCAGTTCGTTGAGGGCGTGCATACTTTTCTGCTTGCGGCTGAGGCAAACAAGCGGGCGGATGGTTTTATGCCTTGTCCATGTGCTCGCTGTAAGAATGGTCACAATTATTCTACGTCAAGAACCATTCACGTCCACCTGTTTAAGTCCGGTTTCATGCCCCACTATAATGTTTGGACCAAGCACGGAGAAAGAGGGGTTATGATGGAAGACAATGAAGAAGAAGAGGACAACGACAGCTATCCTGGCCATGGGTTCCCTGAAGAAGCTAAGCCGGTAATGCGGGAAGAAGCTGAGCCGGCAATGCGGGAAGAAGCTGAAGAAGAGGCATCAGATGAGCCCGTTGATGATCTAGGTCGGGCCATTGCCGATGCAAAGAGAAACTGCGCAAGTGATTTGGAGAAGAAGAAGTTGCAGCGCATGTTAGAGGATCACAAAAAATTATTGTACCCGAATTGCGTAGGTGACAAGAAAAAGCTGGGCACCACAATGGAATTGCTGCAATGGAAGGCAGAGAATGGTGTATCTGACAAGGGATTTGGAAAGTTGCTGGTAATGATAAAAGATATGCTTCCAAAGGACAACGAATTGCCCGAGAGTATGTACGAAGCAAAGAAGGCTGTCTGCCCTCTAGGGTTAGAGGTGCGGAAGATACATGCATGCCCTAACGATTGCATCCTCTACCGCGGTGAGTATGAGGATTTGAATGCTTGCCCGGTATGTGGTGCATTACGCTATAAGATCAGCCGCGATGACCCTGGTGATGTCGAGGGCGAGCGCCCCAGGAAGAAGATTCCTGCCAAGGTGATGTGGTATGCTCCTATAATACCACGGTTGAAACGTTTGTTCCAAAACAAAGAGCATGCCAAGGCGATGCGATGGCACAGAGAAGACCGTAAGAAAGACGGAAAGTTGAGAGTACCCGCTGACGGGTCGCAGTGGAGAAAAATCGAAAGAAAGTACGGGAAGGAGTTTGCAGATGACGCAAGGAGCGTATGGTTTGGTCTAAGCGCATATGGCATTAATCCTTTTGGGGAGCAGAGCAGCAACCATAGCACCTGGCCTGTGACTCTATGTTTGTATAACCTTCCTCCTTGGTTGTGGATGAAGCGGAAGTTCATTATGATGCCAGTGCTCATCCAAGGCCCTAAGCAACCCGGCAACGACATTGATGTGTGCCTAAGGCCATTAGTTGAAGAACTCTTACAACTGTGGAATGGAACAGGTGTACGTGCGTGGGATGAGCACATGGGGGAAGAATTTGACCTAAAGGCGTTGCTGTTCGTGACCATCAATGATTGGCCTGCTCTCAGTAACCTTTCAGAACAGACAAACAAGGGATACCTCGCATGCACGCACTGTTTGGACGATACCGACAGTATATATTTGGCTAATTGTAAGAAGAATGTGTACCTGGGACATCGTCGATTTCTTCCGAGCAGGCATCCCGTAAGAAAGAAAGGCAAGCATTTCAAAGGTGAGGCGGATCACCGGACGAAGCCTCGCCACCGTACTGGTGCTGATGTACATGATATGGTCAAGGATTTGAAGGTGGTCTTCGGAAAGGGTCCTGGTGGACAACCTGTTCCGAATGACGCTGACGGACGCGCACCCATGTGGAAGAAGAAATCTATATTTTGGGACCTGCCCTATTGGAAAGACCTAGAGGTCCGCTCCGCAATCGACGTGATGCACGTGACGAAGAATCTTTGTGTGACCCTGCTTGGCTTCTTGGGCGTGTATGGGAAGACAAAAGATACACCTGAGGCACGAGAGGACCAGCACCGTATGCACGGAAAAGACGGCATACATCAGGGTCATGCAAGCTACGCTCTTACCAAAGAAGAGAAGGAAATCTTCTTTGAATGCCTGCTCAGTATTAAGGTACCGTCTAGCTTCTCGTCGAATATAAAGGGAATAATAAACATGGCAGAGAAAAAATTTCAGAACCTGAAGTCTCATGACTGCCACGTGATTATGACGCAACTGCTTCCGGTTGCATTGAGGGGGCTTCTACCGGAAAACGTTCGATTAGCCATTGTGAAGCTATGTGCATTTCTCAATGCAATCTCTCAGAAGGTAATCGATCCAGAAATCATACCAAGGTTAGAGAATGATTTGGTGCAATGTCTTGTCAGTTTCGAGTTGGTGTTCCCACCATCCTTCTTCAACATCATGACGCACGTCCTAGTTCACCTATGCGAAGAGATTAACATTTTGGGTCCTGTATTTCTACACAATATGTTCCCCTTTGAGAGGTTCATGGGAGTCTTAAAGAAATATGTTTATAACCGTGCTAGGCCAAAAGGAAGCATCTCCAAGGGCCGTCAAAATGAGGAGGTCATTGAGTTTTGTATTGACTTTATTCCTGACCTTAAGCCGATTGGTGTTCCTGAATCGCGGCATAAGGGCAGACTGAATGGAAAAGGCACGCTAGGAGGGGAACAAATAATATGTATGGACGGACATTCTCTCACTGAAGCACACTACACAGTTCTACAGAATTCCGCCTTGGTGGCTCTGTATATGGATGAACACAAGAATTTGCTACGCTCCAAACACCCGGAGCGGTCTGATGACTGGATTACACGTGAACAAATCAGGAGTTTCGCCAGCTGGTTGCAGACACGTACCATGCATGACACCTCTATTGAAGATGACCTGTACTTGCTGTCCCAGTTACCATCTTCAAATATAATGACTTTCAAAGGGTACGAGATAAATGGTAATACATTTTACACGATCGCCCAAGATAAGAAGAGCACCAACCAAAACAGTGGTGTCCGCTTTGATGCAGAAACCAAGACGGGAAAAGAAACATATTATGGTTATATACAGGACATATGGGAACTTGACTATCGACGTGGTTTGAAGGTCCCTTTGTTTCGATGCAAATGGGTCAATATGACACGAGGCGGGGTAACGGAAGACCCGCAATACGGAATGACAACAGTGGATCTCAACAATCTTGCGTATGCAGACGAACCATTCGTCCTAGCCAATGATGTGGCACAGGTTTTCTATGTGAAGGACATGTCTACCAAGCCAAGAAAAAGAAAAGATAAGGAAGCGAATGCATCGTACGATGAGCCAAAGCGGCACATAGTTCTTTCTGGGAAGAGAAACATCGTGGGAGTGGATGACAAGACAGACAAGTCGGAAGATTATGAAAAGTTTGATGAAATTGCTCCATTCATAGTGAATATTGACCCGAGCATCCCGTTAAATGATCAAGATTTTCCATGGTTACGGCGCAAAGGGACACACGCGAAGAAAAAGTTTCACACCCAAAGATCTGGGATGTGATCGGCTTCACTATCATCACTTTCTTCTGTGTTTCACACCCAGAAGGGAATCTCTGTAATAGTTAGGGTAGTTAATTATGTGTTTTGGCATTTGAAACGCGAAGAAATTTTATGTGCAAACAAATTCTTTCATGCCTTTACTGATTTTTAAAGTTAAGTTATTCACAAACTAGTGATTCACACTAATTTCAAATAATTCAAAATTTAAACTATTCAAATTTGAAAACTACGGGCACTAACAGAAAGTTTGTAATTTTTTGTACCTAAAGCAAAAATATTCACAAAGAAACTCTAAATACACAAAAAAACATCTCAAAAATAAATAAAGCAAAAAAAAGCCCGCCTACTAGGCCAAAGCGGCCGGCATACGACTAGAAATCCAACCTGTTGTTGGGCCAGGATGCAGGCCCGCAAAGGCCCAGTAGGCCAACAGGGCAGCACAGAACATGTAGGCCCAGTAGGCCTGCTTTGGAGAGGAGCTCGAGAGAGCTACCGCACGGGGGTTTATAAACCAGTGCGGTCGCCCCTCGGCTAGCGAGGTGGGACTAAACTTGCCGCACCGCACCTGCGCCAGCGCACCCCCTTTAGTACCGGGTCGTGGCACCAACCGGTACTAAAGGGGGGGCCTTTAGTACCGATTGGAGCCACCACCCGGTACTAAAGGGGGTCGCTTCCCGCCGCTTGGCCTGGCCAAAACAGGCCTTTAGTACCGGTTGGTGGCTCCAACCGGTAATGAAGGCCCCTCCTATATAAACAACACTTACGAAAATTTCAGTTTCTCATCTGCTTCTTCTCCTCTGCACCGTCGCCCGCCGCGCCCCCCGTACGTCTCCATCCCTCGTCGCCGCCCCCGTCGCCGCCCCGTCCCCGTCGTCGCCGCCCCGTCGTCCCCGTCCCCGTCATCACCGCCGCCCCATCCCGCGTCGTCCCCGTCGTCGCCGCCCCGTCCCCGTCCCCGTCGTCATCCCCGTCGTCGCCGCGCCCGTCGCCGTCCCCGTCGCCGCCCCCCGTCGCCTCTCGCCTCGCCGGTGAGCGCACACACATACATTTTTTGTTTTTTAGTTATACAAATAGTTAGAAATTTTTTCTATTTTTAGAAATTGTTAGAAATTTTTCTGTTTTCTAGAAATAGTTAGAAATGTTAGAATTGTTAGAATAGTTCAAAATGTTAGAATTGTTAGAATAGTTAGAAATGTTAGAATTGTTAGAAATTTTTCTGTTTTTTAGTTATAGAAATAGTTATAAAAAAGTTAGAATTGTTAGAAATTTTTCTGTTTTTTAGAAATTGTTAGAAATTTTTCTGTTTTTTAGAAATAGTTAGAAATGTTAGAATTGTTAGAAATTTTTTCTGTTTTTTAGTTATAGAAATAGTTATAAAAAAGTTAGAATTGTTAGAAATTTTTCTGTTTTTTAGTTATAGAAATAGTTATAAAAAAGTTAGAAATTTTTCTTTTTTTTTAGTTCTAGAAATATTAGAAATGTTATAGAAATGTTAGAAATTTTAGTTATCAAAATCCAATCATTAAAAAAATGTTACTTTTTACGGGCATATAGCTAGTATTTGTTCTCGACGATGCCCGGCCCGCATCCTCGCCGTCGACCCGTCCGCGACGATGTCCGACTGACCCATGTCCGGGACTGGGCTCCGCCGGGCTGGCACTGGGAGGTGCTGCCTGGAGGGGCGCACCGCTTGATGAGGAACCCGACCCCGGGTCCCATCGTCTACCCTGATCTCATTTGGTGGCGTTCGCGTGGGCCAGTTTCGGTGCGGAGGGAGCCGGCCCCGCCGGAGGTGGTACGTCGTTGTGTCAGGGAGGAGGACGAGCACGTCCATCGCTACATGGTTGCGTTAGAGGGCGGCAGGTTCTCCAATACCTGGCAGTTTCTTCAGGGATCTCACTTCAGCTATGATCCTGTGAGGGTTCCTTCTCTTTGGGTGTCCACCGCCCGCGCCACAGGAACCGCGAGTGTCCTAGATTCTTCTGTAGTATTCGATCTTTATTAGCTACCTAGCCAGTGATGTACTCGATATATAATATTCAAGACGATGTATTCGAGATTATATATTATTCGAGACAATGTATTCGAGATTATATCTATTATTCGAGATGATGTATTCGAGATTATATCTATTATTTGAGACGATGTATTCGAGATTATATCTATTATTCGAGACGATGTATTCGAGATTATATCTATTATTCAAGACGATGTAATTTGAATACTAAATTGTTTTATATTTCTTTTGGCATAGTTAAATAAAAGCTATGGCAGACAATACCACCAGAGAGGGAGAACAGACCATGTTCGGTATAATACGCGGGCCAGATGATGATCAGAATGAAGAAGATTATGACGGCTCCGAATTTCTAAACAACACCGGAGAGGGTGATATGATATTCGGTCGCGACGACCGAATTGATGAAGTCATGAACTACGATTATGACAACACCGGAGAGGTATATATATTTATATAAGCAGGGATCTGGTGATCATCACATGTTTTAAATGAGTTGAAGATATATTAACGAATCGATCTTTCTTCTTTCAGCCATCCAGATCGAGCAAATCTTTAGGCAACAGGACGAAACGAGGCCCGAACAAAAATTTGAAGGAGGGCGTAAAGTATAATATCGAGGCAATCAAACCTAATGGCGAACCATTAGCGCCTAAGAAGATTGCGGACAAGTTCTTTTGTCAGTGCGCAGTTCTTGTGAAGGACCAACTCCCGATCTCCCTTCAAGAATGGAGAGAGCCAGCAAAGCCACGTCCAGATCTTACTTTTGTCGACGACAGACAAAAAAGTCTGCTTTGGGATACTCTCATGGAACATTTCACCCTACCAGATCATTTCACAGAAGCAGATGTGCAGAAAGTCAAGGACGCTTCTCTTAGGAAGATGGCGGTTGCATTCAAGAACCACAAGAATCGTGAATGGGACAAGTACGTCAAGGGAGGAAGGAAGACTCCAGTATTCGAGGGAACACTAGAGAATCAAAGTGCTCATTGGGACGATTTTGTGAAATTCAAGGATTCAGAATTATCTAAGGAACGGTCAAGAATAAACAAGGCCAATGCCGCAAAAAAGGATAAGTTCCATAAGCTGGGGCCAGGTGGCTATGCGGTGGGAATGCCTAAGTGGGATAAGTCTGAGAAAGAGATGCTGGATGCAAGTGTCACTCCAGAAACATTGAGCTGGCCCCCCAGGTGCAGGACTTGGTTCTATGCGCATGGGGGGGAGTTGGACCCGAAGATAGGCAAAGTTTCCAAGAAGGCATGTCTGGACTGAGCCGAAGATAAGCTACTTGTTGCAATAGAAGAGGCTCGATCCGGGTTGTTCGAGCCCAACAGAGAGAACGACAAGCTTACGCGTGCCCTGGGAAATCCTGAACACCCGGGAAGAACATGAGGCATGGGCGCTATTCCGTGGTATCAGGGGTTTTCGGACTGGAACGCCGACTACAGAACCTGTGCGAGAAAGAAGATTGCGGAGGAGAAGAAGAGGAAGATGGAGGAGGAGCAGAGGAAGCTCGACTATGAACGCCTTCAAGGCCTAGAATCAGCGCACGCGGACTTGGCAATCAAATTCCAGTGGCAGGAGGAGCAGATCGACTCACTTAGCCAGCAAAGGGGGTCTCAGCAGCTGCAACAGCTAGCGGATGATCCAGCATTGGATACCACCGCCCCATCCATGCCGAGAAGCAGCGTGGGTTCCGCCCCGTTTGACGCAATGCTGGATAGATACCCTATGGATGATATCGCGGAGAACACTCGCGAGCTACACTTCAAAATTAAGAACATATCCTTGAAGGTGGCGGACGGCGTTGCTTATACAAATTCCCCCGATGCAACCTTCCATTGCAACCCGATTCCAGCAGGCTATGCTCGTGTCATGGTTGATGAGGTGGTGGACCAATATTTGGGGCTAGAGCTTGACATTCCTGGAGGTGACGAGGAGCACACACTCGGAGATGCCAAACATCGTATCATCCTATGGAGAAAGGATTGCATCATCTTTCGAAGGCCACCGACACCGCGTCACCCGACTCCTCGTCGAAGTCCGCCACCGAGTCAGCAGACTCCCGCTCCTCCAAGTCCACCAACGCGTGAGGCCACTCCTCCTCCTCCAAGTCCGGCAAAGTGTCAGGCCACTCCTCCTCCAAGTCCGACACAGCGTCAGACGTCCACTCCTCCTCCAAGTCCGGCACAACCTCAGGCCACTGCAAGTCCGGCACAGCTTCAGGCCACTCCTCCTCGTCCAACTCAGCCCCGTCAGCCGTCTCCGCTGCCTCAGCAATCGTAGAAGAGACACCCCGCAGCTATGGTGCGTAGCGGTACGAGTCGAGGTCATAGTACAGGAAGTACAGGCGGAGGCAAGCGATATAAATATGGTCCAAACCTCACTACTCCTCTTCCTGAGAGGGCTTACGACAGGACCGAGGAGCAAACCAATGCCATAGTGCGAGCAGAAGTCGACGCCCATTTTGGACCGAAACCGCCACCGCCGCCAAGGGAGAAAGTGCCTGTGGAAGTAGTTGACCACTTCATTCGTATGGCTCAACCACCAGCTCCTAAGCCTGTTGACACAGACTATGAGCGCCACATCAGGAAGTTACATCGACAACGTCTACAGAAGAAGGCGAGCTCGAGCTCGAGCAAACAACAAGCAGCTGTCAAAAAATGTGGGAAAACCGTTGCCCAGCTGGGAGAACAGGCGGCGCAATTGATCCCCCCGCTTGTTGTGCCACGAACAACACGTGACAGTACGCGCGCCCAATATTATTGTGGGCAAACAGTTTACGTTCCCGAGGTGGGCGATGTGGTAATAACCCAGGAGCATATAATGCAGGCTGAAACTCTCAACATCACTGTTGGACAACTCCTCGAGATCGAGGACATGCCTGTGCTTACAGAGGAGGAAATAAAATGAAAATATGCCCGGGGCCAACCTTTGGTCAAGCCAGAAGAGGTCAAGAAGCTCCCAACGAGAATGTATGAATTGCATCAATGGTACATGGACATTACCAAGAGATCCGATCGAGAGTCCCTCATGGTGCAAGTCAAGAAGGATCATTACTACCATGAGAATGCTGTGACCGTTGAGTATTCTGAACTGTTTCAGTTATACAATCAAGACGCACTCGACAAATCTATCGTCAGTTGCTATTGTCTGTAAGTGATTTCTTTTTGTAATTTAAGTCTCAAGCTAGCTGTAGTGATCCTTTTGATCAATCATTACCTGTAATTATCCTCACTATATTCTTTTCTGTGGTATTATGCAGGATCAAGATGTATGAAATGAGAAAAGGTGGACGCTATGGCATTGGTTTCATTGACCCAAACACCGTTAATGAATACACATGGAAAATAAACAAGCATTATGAAAAGCAGGTAGAGGACAACATGCTAGAGTTCTTGAAGCGTCTCAAATACAATGAAGATATACTACTTCCTTACAACTTCCAATGAGTCACACTTTCTTGTACTACAAATTCTCTGTTTTTGCCTACTAGCTAGCTACATGTTTTTGCTTACATATGCCCGCTTAATTAAGACATGTAAACGTGTGTGCATGCAGATTTCACTGGATCTTGTGTATCATTAAAGTTGACGCCGGAACAGTTCAAATACTGGACTCGCTACTCAAAGCAAATAGTGACTATAACATCTTGTTTGGGATAGTCAACAGGTAATTTCAATCATTATTAACTATATATCTCAGCCTATTTAGTTCGTCATTTCATGATATGAACTATTTAATAACCCCTTTATTCATTTTCTTTGTTGGCGGGCAGGGCTTGGGCAAGGTTCATCAGCGTCACGGAAGGCGAATGGAAACGACAGCTGAAATGGTTTCGACCCAAGGTAAGTAATTAAGTAGTACTAGCTAGCTAGCTGCCATCTCTTCAATTATCATGCTTGATTAATTATTATCTGATCAAATTAAATTCCATTCTCGTAATAAAGGCCCTGAAGCAGGCGCAGGGGACTGATCTGTGTGCATTCTGCGTTTGCGAGAACATTCGCATGATGGCGTCTGAAAGGAGCAGATCTCAAAGACAAGAATGGGTACGCTTGTGAGAACACTATTCACAATTTTTACACCATTATCGATAACTAGTCACACAACTAATACACATGCATATTGATCTCCTTCTTAACAGTTCAAAGAGGTGCGGGACAAGCTCCTAGAAACGGAGCGCGTAGAAGCACTTCAAGAGGAAATAGCGGGATTTTTGCTCGACCAGGTCATAAATCCGAAGGGAGAATACTATTACCCGCTACCGCCCCCATCGACCAGGTCATGAACCACTTCCAATTGTCATCGTGCTCCGAAGGCACCAATTAGGCTAATGCCACTTGCTCCGAAGGCAACATGCATATGTAGGAGAAATTGTATATAGCTATACATGTGTGTATGTGTGAATTAATATGGTGCTTTGTGAGACATTGATGATATATATATGATTGGTTCTACTAGAAATTCTATTTTTATATATATATATATATGCATAACGTGTACAATGTGTAGTATCGTAAAATACCAGCAAACGAAAAAGAATTAAAATGGAAAACACAAAATTAAATGAAAAAGAAATCATAAAACCAAAACCCCCCCAAACATTTTAGTACCGGTTGGTGTTACCAACCGGTACTAAAGGGCTCCCGGCCCCCGGAGCTGGCTCGTGCCACGTGGTTGCCCTTTAGCACCGGTTCGTGCTGACCCGGTACTAAAGGGGGGGGCCTTTAGTGATCACACTTTAGTGCCGGTTATGGAACCGACACTAAAGGGCCTTATGAACTGGTGCTATTGCCCGATTCTGCACTAGTGCGATGCCGAAGATGCCAAAAAAAGTCGAAGTACATGAAGGGGCTTCAACAAAGGAACATTGGGTGCCACCACCTTGAAAGCCGTGGTTACGAGAGACGAACGCGCTCACGACGGAGTTCATGAGACTGCTGGTAATTTAAGTTTCTGATCAATTCGACTACACGTTAGTCATGCATATTTGTAAACGATCCTTGTGCCTTTTGCAAAGAGAGCAGCACAGGATTATGGCCGAAAGCGACTCGCCGTCTGCTACGTCTTGAGCACTGCGTTGGTTTTCCCTGAAGAGGAAGCGATGATGAAGCAAAGTAGCGTAAGTATTTCCCTCAGTTTTTGAGACAATGTATCAATCCAGTAGGAGGCTACGCGCGAGTCCCTCATACCTACACAAAACAAATAAATCCTCGCAACCAACGCGAATAGGGGTTGTCAATCCCTACACGGCCACTTAAGAGAGTGAGATCTGATAGATATGTTAAGATAATATTTTTGGTATTTTTGTGATAAAGATGCAAAGTAAGATAAAGGCAAAGTGAAAAAGCAAAGGAAATAACTAAGTAGTAGGAGATTAATATGATGATGATAGACCCCGGGGCCATAGGTTTCACTAGTGGCTTCTCTCGAGAGGATAAGTATTCTACGGTGGGTGAACAAATTACTGTGGAGCAATTGATAGAATTGAGCATAGTTATGAGAATATCTAGGTATGATCATGTATATAGGTATCACGTCCGAGACAAGTAGACCGACTCCTGCCTGCATTTAGTACTATTACTCCACTCATCGACCGCTATCCAGCATGCATCTAGAGTATTAAGTTAAAAACAAAGTAACGCCTTAAGCAAGATGACATGATGTAGAGGGATAAACTCATGCAATATGATGAAAACCTCATCTTGTTATCCTCAATGGCAACAATACAATACGTGCCTTGCTGCCCCTACTGTCACTAGGAAAGGACACCGCAAGATTGAACCCAAAGCTAAGCACTTCTCCCATTGAAAGAAAGATCAATCTAGTAGGCCAAACCAAACTGATAATTCGAAGAGACTTGCAAAGATAACCAATCATACATAAAAGAATTCAGAGAAGATTCAAATATTGTTCATAGATAGACTTGATCATAAACCCACAATTCATCAGTCTCAACAAACACACCGCAAAAAGAAGATTACATCGAATAGTTCTCCACAAGAGAGGGGGAGAACATTGTATTGAGATCCAAAAAGAGAGAAGAAGCCATCTAGCTAATAACTATGGACCCTTAGGTCTGAGGTAAACTACTCACACTTCATCGGAGGGGCTATGGTGTTGATGTAGAAGCCCTCCGTGATCGATGGAGGGGGAGAACATTGTATTGAGATCCAAAAAGAGAGAAGAAGCCATCTAGCTAATAACTATGGACCCTTAGGTCTGAGGTAAACTACTCACACTTCATCGGAGGGGCTATGGTGTTGATGTAGAAGCCCTCCGTGATCGATGCCCCCTCCGGCGGAGCTCCGGAACAGGCCCCAAGATGGGATCTCGTGGATACAGAAAGTTGCGGTGGTGGGATTAGGTTTTTGGCTCCGTATCTGATCGTTTGGGGGTACGTAGGTATATATAGGAGGAAGGAGTACGTCCGTGGAGCAACAGGGGCCCCACGAGAGTGGAGGGCGCGCCTGGGGGGGTAGGCGCGCCCCCTACCTCGTGGCCTCCTCTTTTGTGTCTTGACGTAGGGTCAAAGTCTCCCGGGTCTTGTTCGTTGAGAAAATCACGTTCCCGAAGGTTTCATTCCGTTTGGACTCCGTTTGATATTCCTTTTCTTCGAAACCCTTATATAGGCAAAAAACAACAATTCTGGGCTGGGCCTCCGATTAATAGGTTAGTCCCAAAAATAATATAAAAGTGGAAAATAAAGCCCAATAATGTCCAAAACAGTAGATAATATAGCATGGAGTAATCAAAAATTATAGATACGTTGGAGACGTATCAAGCATCCCCATGCTTAATTCCTGCTCGTCCTCGAGTAGGTAAATGATAAAAACAGAATTTTTGATGCGGAGTGCTACTTGGCACAATTTTAATGTAATTCTTCTTAATTGTGGTATGAATATCCAAATCCGAAAGATTCAAGACAAATGTTTAATATTGACATAAAAATAATAATACTTCAAGCATACTAACAAAGCAATTATGTCTTCTCAAAATAACATGGCCAAAGAAAGTTATCCCTACAAAATCATATAGTCTAGCTATGCTCCATATTCACCACACAAAATATTTAAATCATGCACAACCCCGATGACAAGCCAAGCAATTGTTTCATACTTTTGGTGTTCTCTAACTTTTTCAATCTTCACGCAATACATGAGCGTGAGCCATGGACATAGCACTATAGGTGGAATAGAATGGTGGTTGTGGAGAAGACAAAAAGGGAGAAGATAGTCTCACATCAACTAGGCGTATCAACGGGCTATGTTGATGCCCATCAATAGATATCAATGTGAGTGAGTAGGGATTGCCATGCAATGGATGCACTAGAGCTATAAGTATATGAAAGCTCAAAAAGAAACTAAGTGGGTGTGCATCCAACTTGCTTGCTCATGAAGACCTAGGGCATTTTGAGGAAGCTGTCCCTTCTCTCTTTTTCTCTCATTTTTTTATTTGGGCCTTTTCTCTTCTTTTTTTATGGCCTCTCTTTTTTTCGTCCGGAGTCTCATCCCGACTTGTGGGGGAATCATAGTCTCCATCATCCTTTCCTCACTGGGACAATGCTCTAATAATGATGATCATCACACTTTTATTTTTCTTACAACTCAACAATTACAACTCGATAGTTAGAACAAAAGATGACTCTATATGAATGCCTCCGGCGGTGTACCGAGATATGCAATGAATCAAGAGTGATACGTATGAAAGAATTATGAATGGGAATTTGCCACAGATACGATGTCAACTACATGATCATGCTAAGCAATATGACAATGATGAAGCGGAACGGTGGAAAGTTGCATGGCAATATATCTCAGAATGGCTATGGAAATGCCATGATAGGTAGGTATGGTGGCTGTTTTGAGGAAGGTATATGGTGGGTGTATGATACCGGCGAAAGGTGTGCGGTATTAGAGAGGCTAGGAAAGGTGGAAGGGTGAGAAAAGTGTGTATAATCCATGGACTCAACATTAGTCATAAAGAACGCATATACTTATTGCAAAAATCTACAAGTTATCAAAGCAAAGTATTACGCGCATGCTCCTAGGGGGATAGATTGGTAGGAAAAGACCATCGCTCGTCCCCGACCGCCACTCATAAGGAAGACAATCAAAAAAATAAATCATGCTCCGACTTCATCACATAACGGTTCACCATACGTGCATGCTACGGGAATCACAAACTTTAACACAAGTATTTTTCAAATTCACAACTACTCAACTAGCATAACTTTAATATCACCATCTTCATATCTCAAAACAACTATCAAGTATCAAACTTCTCATAGTATTCAACACACTCCTAAGAAAGTTTTATTATTAATCTTGTATACCAAGCATATAAGGATTTTAAGCAAACTACCATGCTATTTAATACTCTCAAAATAATCTAAGTGAAGCATGAGAGATCAATAGTTTCTACATAACTCAAAAGATATAAGCGAAGCACATAGAGTATTCTAGAAAATTCCAAATCATGTATGGCTCTCTCAAAAGGTGTGTACAGCAAGGATGATTGTGGTAAACTAAAAAGTAAAGACTCAAATCATACAAGACGCTCCAAGCAAAACACATATCATGTGGCGAATAAAAATATAACTCCAAGTAAATTTACCGATAGAAGTAGACGAAAGAGGGTATGCCTTCCAGGGCATCCCCAAGCTTTGACTTTTAGGTGTCCTTAGATTATCTTGGGGTTTCCATGGGCATCCACAAGCTTAGGCTCTTGCCACTCCTTGTTCCATAATCCATCAAATCTTTACCCAAAACATGAAAACTTCACAACACAAAACTTAAAGTAGAAAATATCGTGAGCTCCGTTAGCGAAAGAAAACAAAAGACCACTTCAAGATACTGTAATTAACTCATTCTTTATTTATATTCGTGTTATACCTACTTTATTCCAACTTCTTTATGGTTTATGAACTATTTTACTAGCCATAGATTCATCAAAATAAGCAAACAACACACGAAAAACAGAATCTATCAAAAACAAAACAGTCTGTAGTAATCTGTAGCTAGCGCAAGATCTGGAACCCCAAAAATTCTAAAATAAATTTCTGGACGTGAGGAATTTATCTATTAATCATCTGCAAAAAGAATTAACTAAATATCACTCTCCAAATAAAAATGGCAGCAGTTCTCATGAGCGCTAAAGTTTCTGTTTTTTACAGCAAGTGTAACAAGACTTTCCCCAAGTCTTCCCAACGGTTCTACTTGGCACAAACAGTAATTAAACACAAAAAACACAACCAAAACAGAGGCTAGATAAATCATTTATTACTAAATAGGAGCAAAAATCAAGTAATAAAAATAAAATTGGGTTGCCTCCCAACAAGCGCTATTGTTTAACGCCCCTAGCTAGGCATAACAAGCAAGGATAGATCTAGGTATTGCCATCTTTGGTTTTAGGGAATAAAAGAGAAAACTTGCTATCTATGGAATTAATCTTTCTATTTTTATGAAGCACATGACTATTAATGGTAGAATAAAGATTAAGTATGTTACGGAAATTTGTATCTAAGCTAGCATTCATCTCTTTGATAGATTTGTTTTGGTAAGAGAGCAAAAGAGATGTAGATTCAAATTTCTCATTCATGGGGTGCCCAAATATGGTTTTCATCTTCTCATAAGTGTCTACGGCATCCCCTTCAAGAAAGCCTTCTTCAAATATAGAATCTAAGACATGCTTAAAAGAAGAAGGAAGGGCAATATAAAAGCTTTTTAAGTAAATTTCAATTTGGTATTGAGGCACATAGCTAGCCGTGATTCTTAATAGTCTATACCAAGCATCTTTCAAAGATTCATCAAGTAAATAATGAAAAATTCCAGAATCATATTCATCAAAATTATTAAGATTCTCATTGATAACTCCGGTAGGTTTTTCCATAGTATCTTTATTTATGAGCTTAGCGAGAATAGAAGGGTTGTCCAAAGTACTATAACTCGGGAGAGAGCCCCCAACCCTTTTTGATACAGACATGGCGGAGGAAAAGCGAGCGAGAAAAAGAGAGGGCGAATAAAACTGCAAGGGTGAAGTGGGGGAGAGGAAAACGAGAGGCAAATGGAAAATAATGTAATGCAGGAGATAAGGGCATGTGATGGGTACTTGGTATGTTGACTTTTGCGTAGACCTCCCCGGCAACGGCGCCAGAAATCCTTCTTGCTACCTCTTGAGCACTGCGTTCGTTTTCCCCGAAGAGGAAGGGATGATGCAGCAAATGTTGGAGAACATAGCAGAATTTTAAAATTTTCTACGCATCACCAAGATCAATCTATGGAGTCATCTAGCAACGAGGCAGAGAGGAGTGCATCTACATACCCTTGTAGATCACGAGCGGAAGTGTTCAAGAGAACGGGGTTGATGGAGTCGTCCTAGCGCCGAACGGACGGCACTTCCGCGTTCAACACACGTACGGAGCGAGGACGTCTCCCGCGCCTTGATCCAGCAAGGAGGAGGGAGAGGTTGAGGAAGAAGGCTCCAACAGCAGCACGACGGCGTGGTGGTGATGAAGCTGCAGTACTCCGGCAGGGCTTCGCCAAGCTCTTATGGAGGAGGGGAGGTGTTGGGGAGGGGAGGGGCTGCGCCTTGGATGTTGTGTGCAGCCCTCCCCTCACCCCTCTATTTATAGGGGAAGGGGGAAGGGGGCCGGCCCCCTCTAGATGAGATCTAGAGGGGGGGGATGGCGGCCAAGGGGAGGGGGGCTTGCCCCCCAAGCAAGGAGGCGCCCCCTTAGGGTTTCCCCCAACCCTAGGCGCATGGGCCCTAGGGGGGGTGTGGAACCCCAGCCCACTTGGGCTGGTTCCCTTCTCCATACAGCCCATAAGGCCCTCCGGAAGAGGTGGCCCCTCCCGGTGGACCCCCGGAAACCCTCCGGTGGCCCCGGTATAATACCGATATGCCCCCGAACCTTTCCGACGACCGTATGACAACTTCCCATATATAAATCTTTACCTCCGGACCATTCCGGAACTCCTCGTGATGTCCGAGATCTCATCCGGGACTCCGAACAACATTCGGTAATCACATACAAGTCTTCCTAACAACCCTAGCGTCACCGAACCTTAAGTGTGTAGACCCTATGGGTTCGGGAGACATGCAGACATGACCGAGATGACTCATCGGATGAACCACGATGTCGAGGATTCAATCAATCCGTATACAATTCCCTTTGTCAATCGGTACGTTACTTGCCCGAGACTCGATCGTCGGTATCCCAATACCTTGTTCAGTCTCGTTACCGGCAAGTCACTTTACTCGTACCGTAATGCATGATCCCGTGATCAACCTCTTGATCGCATTGAGCTCATTATGATGATGCATTACCGAGTGGGCCCAGAGATACCTCTCCATCATACGGAGTGACAAATCCCAGTCTCGATTCGTGCCAACCCAACAGACACTTTCGGAGATACCTGTAATGTACCTTTATAGTCACCCAGTTACGTTGTGACATTTGGCACACCCAAGGCACTCCTACGGTATCCGGGAGTTGCACAATCTCATGGTCTAAGGAAATGATACTGGACATTCAGAAATGCTACAACAAACGAACTACACGATCTTTGAGCTAAGCTTAGGATTGGGTCTTGTCCATCACATCATTCTCCTAATGATGTGATCCCGTTATCAATGACATCCAATGTTCATAGTCAGGAAACCATGACTATCTTTTGATCAACGAGCTAGTCAACTAGAGGCTCACTAGGGACGTGTTGTGGTGTATGTATTCACACATGTATTACGATTTCCAGATAACACAATTATAGCATGAACAATAGACAATTATCATGAACAAAGAAATATAATAATAACCATTTTATTATTGCCTCTAGGGCATATTTCCAACAGTCTCCCACTTGCACTAGAGTCAATATTCTATTTACATTGTGATGAATCGAACACCCATGCAGTTCTGGTGTTGATCATGTTTTGCTCTAGGGAGAGGTTTAGTCAACGGATCTGCTACGTTCAGGTCCGTATGTACTTTACAAATCTCTATGTCTCCATTTTGAACACTTTCACGAATGGATTTGAAGCGACGCTTGATATGCCTGGTCTTCCTGTGAAACCTGGGCTCCTTGGCAAGGGCAATAGCTCCAGTGTTGTCACAGAAGAGAGTCATCGGGCCCGACGCATTGGGTATGACTCCTAGGTCGGTAATGAACTCCTTCACCCAGACTGCTTCTTGTGCTGCCTCCGAGGCTGCCATGTACTCCGCTTCACATGTAGATCCCGCCACAACGCTTTGCTTGCAACTGCACCAGCTTACTGCCCCACCATTCAAAATATACACGTATCCGGTTTGTGACTTAGAGTCATCCAGATCTGTGTCAAAGCTAGCATCGACGTAACCCTTTACGACGAGCTCTTCGTCACCTCCATAAACGAGAAACATTTCCTTAGTCCTTTTCAGGTACTTTAGGATGTTCTTGACCGCTGTCCAGTGTTCCATGCCGGGATTACTTTGGTACCTTCCTACCAAACTTACGACAAGGTTTACATCAGGTCTGGTACACAGCATAGCATACATGATAGACCCTATGGCTGAGGCATAGGGGACGACACTCATCTTTTCTCTATCTTCTACCGTGGTCGGGCATTGAGCCGTGCTCAATCTCGTACCTTGCAATACAGGCAAGAACCCCTTCTTTGACTGATCCATTTTGAACTTCTTCAATATCTTGTCAAGGTATGTACTCTGTGAAAGACCAATGAGGCATCTCGATCTATCTCTATAGATCTTGATGCCTAATATATAAGCAGCTTCTCCAAGATCCTTCATTGAAAAACACTTGTTCAAGTAGGCCTTTATGCTTTCCAAGAATTCTATATCATTTCCCATCAACAGTATGTCATCCACATACAATATGAGAAATGCTACAGAGCTCCCACTCACTTTCTTATAAATGCAGGCTTCTCCATAAGTCTGCATAAACCCAAATGCTTTGATCATCTCATCAAAACGAATGTTCCAACTCTGAGATGCTTGCACCAGCCCATAAATCGAGCGTTGGAGCTTGCACACCTTGTCAGCATTCTTAGGATCAACAAAACCTTCCGGCTGTATCATATACAATTCTTCCTTAAGGAAACCATTAAGGAATGCCGTTTTGACGTCCATTTGCCATATCTCATAATC
>NC_053025.1:536873628-536887169 GCF_003073215.2 Triticum urartu | reverse complement strand
GAGTCTCAGAATTCGACCAGTAGGTTACTTGAGATGCTTGAGATTTCGATGGTCAGTCAGATATGAATCATTATCCCTTGCTTAAGAGATAGAAAAGGCGAAAGACAGAGCATACTAAAAGTGAGACACAATGCTATGATTGCTCAAACCATAATCATCATTAATCAAATGTGTCCCTACTAGCACAGAAAATTCAAATACAAGCATGATCGGGGTTCAGAACACACTACTGCCATTAGAACGAAGGGTGGATTGCCCATAATTTGGGCCTTGTTCCACACCTTCAGTCTGAAATTATGCTACAGAATTATAAAATATGTATTGATCTGAGAAGCTTGGTGACAGATATTCCGGTCAAATCTTGGATCATTGCCACGACAAGGTGAAGATAATTCTTGTTCACAGATACAAACGGAAGTAATAAACGAACACACTAAAAAAAAGGTAACCAGCAGCTACTGAAAGAACAATAACAGCACAGGCACGCGAACAACCTACAGGCAACTCATCCCAAGCAGAGGCCAACGCCGCACACGAACTCTAGATGCAAATGAATTTTATCTCGAAGCATAATCGAAACGAACGGTTCTCGTCCGGGGCTCAGGCCTCGGAGGTCTCCTCCTTGACGGCGAGCGCCTCCTCGGCCGGCGGCTCGGCCTTGGCGGCGGCGGAGCGGGACTTGACGAAGTCGAGGAGGCGGCGGCTGACCTCCTTGGAGTAGAGCTGCAGCGCCTCGATGCCCTCCTCGACGGAGGCGGCGGCCCCGCCGGTGACGGCGGCGGCGTCGAAGGCCTCGGCCTCGATGGCCCGCGCGGCGGGCTCGGCGTCGGCGGCCGGCACGGCGCCGTAGCGCTTGCAGAGGAGGGTGTCGCCGGCCAGCGTGTCCACCAGGCGCCGCACCACGGCGTCCCGCGTCCGCTGCGTCGGCGGCCAGATGCTGAAGGAGAACGGGGCGGCCTCCTCGGCACCGGCGGCGGCGGCCTTGGGGAGATCGTCGGGGCCCATGGTGCGCGGCGGAGGGGGGGCGGGACTCAAAACCCTAGGCAGGGAGCGGCAGGGGGTGGGTAGGCCGGCCGTTCGGTCCGTTTGCGGTGGGGATTTAAAAGCGGTGGCGATGGGGACGGGGATGGGGCGCGGTGCGGTGGTGCGTCGTTGTAATTGGGGGTTTGTTCGGGGGGTTGCCGTGGCTTCAGGAGAGGAGGCCAGTCCTCTCGCGGCCGCGTGCCACGGAAAGGGGGGGAGGAGGCTGTTCTCTTGTGGAGGAGGATGCGGCGTCGGTGGGTGGCCTTTTTAACGGTGGGTTTGTTGTTGGCCCGTCTGCCGCTTCCTCTCGGTTTTCGTTGGAGGTTTGAATTTCGCAACGTTCGAATCGGGCCGGGAATGGTAGGAAGGAAATCTGGGTGGATCGGGATAAGATCGTGGGATGATGAGATATGATCGGGGAGCATTTATGGCCTTCAATATACGGTATTTTTGAATCGGTTCAATTCCTTCCAATGATAGCAGTGCCACTCTTGGGCTCTTGGACTCGGTAGCTGGGCCTGGCCGTAACTGGTCGGCCTACAACATGGTACGGTGGCACATTATTGACGTGCACGCGGCCCAGTTGCCCCAAGATCAGTCTGTCTCTCTGTTTGCATGGACGCCCCTGTCGTGTCGCCTCTGGAGCTTGGACGCACTCGCATTTCTCCATGCCATCTAGTCGCGAGTGAAGTCTAAAACAAAGCTAAGGTTGTAGAGGCCGATGCAAAAGGAACCCTAACCTTTAAAACCCTGAAGTCCGTACCCCGACCCAGAGGCGGAGCCAGGATTTTTCAAAGCCTAGGGCTAAAACTAACTGACTAAAAATAACGTCAAATGGCATGCACACCAACGTGTTCTAGAAGTATGCCACAAATTCACATTAAAGATGAAATATAAATTCATTATTACCACAAGAGAAAATTCGATAAAACAAATAATTTAACAAAGTGCATTTTTGCAAACATTATGTGGTACCAAATTAATGAAGACTTGCTTAATTCTAGGCCATTGTTTCTTCACTAGCAATAGTAGAAGGACCTGGAGCTGTAAATATAAAATCGAGTATTTAAAATTAGGACAGTGGACATATACTAAAATCAATTGTTCGTATGATATTTTGAGAAAAAATACCATTGTCACGAAGTGCACGAGGTAGTAGCCCCTTGCGTTTTCTCATTTCTTGATAGCATTGTATAATCTTAATATCATCAAAGCTTGCAAATACATCACACTCAATACAGCACACCATACGATGATTCATCCATTCATCATTCATCTTGTTCCGCAACTCAGTTTTGACAATGCTCATAGCTGAGAAAGCTCTTTCTACGGTTGATGTAGCGACAGGCAGAATCAAGGCCAATTCAATGAGACGATATACTAATTGAAAATGTGTGTGCCTATCTGTTTGAACCATCTTCATAGCAAGCTGGCCAAGATCAATGCATCTTAAAAATTCAGTATCAGCTCTAGCTTCAGTGACAAATGTCTCAAGTTGGCCCCTAAGAACTCTGCACTCATATTCTGAGAAATCAGCACCATACATCTGAGCAAGTTCAACCAGCTTATTTATATCAAAGTTGACAAAAGAATTTATTGGGTCAAGACAAGCAATGCATCTCAATAGTTGAGTAGATTTCTCAGCAAAGTGATTGTTGAACTCAACAATAATCTGGTCAAGCACCACATTAAATATTTCATGATTGTAATAATGCAAGTGAGTTACCAATTGGCCGCCGCGACCTCTGGAACGGCCCCCAATAGCTAATGTTTCCATCATGTTTGGAATAATGATGTTATGTTGGAGACAAAAGGCCTTTACCTCTTCAAATAACTCATCCCAATCCTGATGCCTCATCTCATTAAGTTTCTATGATGTGGTCTGAATCAAGCCCATAGCACGAACACCTTTCTGGTTCTTTTTTTGCAAGCACTGTGATAGATCATTAGTTTTTCCCAACAATTTGATCATTAGATGCAGTATAAACACAAACTCAAAGCTCTCCATATGACGTCTCAAACCTCGTGATGTGATTTTTTGTGACGTGTTAGTGGCATCATCAGACATATTTTCCAATACCTCTAGCACTGCATACCACATCTGATGAAGACGACACAAGGTTTTATGATGTGAGCCCCACCTAGTATCACCGGGTCTTGTAAGGTTAGTTTGTTGGTTCTTCCCTCTCCCTGTAAAAATTTCTCCACTCTCCAATTTCTGCACAAGATTATCATGGTGTGCTTGGGCTAATTGATCATGTCGCTTGCAAGAATCATTAACACTATTGACAATCATAGAAGTGTAGCTAAAGAAATCCAAGACAGAAGGACAACACTTGGCAACAATTGTTGGGGAACGTAGTAATTTCAAAAAAAATCCTACGCACACGCAAGATCATGGTGATGCATAGCAACGAGAGGGGAGAGTGTCGTCCACGTACCCTCGTAGACCATTAAGAGGAAACGTTATAACAACGCGGTTGATGTAGTCGTACGTCTTCACGATCGACTGATCCTCAGCACCGAACGTACGGCACCACCGCGTTCAGCACACGTTCAGCTTGGTGACGTCCCGCGAACTCACGATCCAGTAGAGCTCGGGGAAGAGTTTCATCAGCACGATGGCGTGGTGACGATGTTGATGAAGCTACCGACGCAGGGCTTCGCCTAAGCACCGCTACGATATAACCGAGGTGGATTATGGTGGAGGGGGGCACCGCACACGGCTAAGAGATCAACAGATCAATTGTTGTGTTATAGGGTGCCCCTGCCCCCGTATATAAAGGAGCAAGGGGGGAGGCCGGCCGGCCCTCCTAGGGCGTGCCAGGAGGAGGAGTTCTCCTCCGAGTAGGAGTAGGACTCCCCTTTCCTACTCCTACTAGGAGGAGGAAAGGAAGGGGGAAGGGGAGAAGGAAGGAGAGGGAGGAAAGTAGGAAAGGGGGGCGCCCCCCTAGTCCAACTCGGTTTGGGCTAGGGGGGGCGCACGCCCGGCCTCCTCTCTTCCACCACTTGGCCCATGAGGCCCAATACTTCTTCCCTGTATTCCCGTAACTCCCCGGTACTTCGAAAAATACCCGAATCACTCGGAACCTTTCCGATGTCTGAATATAGTCGTCCAATATATCGATCTTTACGTCTCGATCATTTCGAGACTCCTCGTCATGTTCCCGATCTCATCCGGGACTCCGAACTACCTTCAGTACATCAAATCACATAAACTCATAATACCGATCGTCACCGAACGTTAAGCGTGCGGACCCTACGGGTTCGAGAACTATGTAGACATGACCGAGACACGTCTCCGGTCAATAACCAATAGCGGCACCTGGATGTTCATATTGGCTCCTACATATTCTACGAAGATCTTTATCGGTCAAACCGCATAACAACATACGGTGTTCCTTTTGTCATCGGTATGTTACTTGCCCGAGATTCGATCGTCGGTATCTCAATACGTAGTTCAATCTTGTTACCGGCAAGTCTCTTTACTCGTTTACGTAATGTAGTCTTGGGAACCCACTTGACCAAGGCCTTAGGTGCTTCCTCGAATGCATCAATCTCCTCTTGAAGCTTGTGCTTGCCTTTTAGCTTGTGGTCTTGTGGTGGAAGATCATCTTGAGATTGTGTTCCATTGAAAGAAGTAGGATCATACTTCTCTTGTTGAGGAACAAACTTCGTCTTGGGGTATTGATCTTCTTCCCACTCAACTCCATTGGCATTGAACTTTCGTTCAGAACCAACACCTTGATTCTTCTGGTGTCTTCCTTGCTTGCGTACATTTTCCTCAAATTGCTTACTTCCGGCAAGGCTCTTGTAAACACCCTTCTCTATAATTCCCTTCAATAAGCTATCTTCTTGCTCAAGTGTAACTTGGCTAAGAGAATCATTAGTGGAATCAAGAGAGCTACTAGAAGCAACAACATTGGGTTTAGCATGATTGTTGTTACTACCAGATGAAGAATCTTTCTTATTCTTGTTGCTAGATTTAACTTGTGGCATGTAAGTAGACAAGAGTAAACGCTTGGCAATGAGAAGAACTTTTCTTGCGAAGATCATCATTGATTGACTTTAAAAACTCATGTTCTTGCTCAAGGTTGAGCTTTTCAAAGCGTAGCTTATCATGAGTCTTTAAAAGTTCTCGATGATCTTCCAAGGTAGTTTCATGAGCTAACTTAAGAGTGTTTAGTTCTTTAGTTAGGCGCCCAATCTCCTTCCTATCATCGTCATTCGTTTTATCTTGATTATCATGATTAATAGCAAGCTCATCATAGTTTTCATAACTAGAGTTGTCAACAAGTAAATCATCATCTCCTAGCAAATCATCTACATCACTATTGAAATCAACATACTCGGGGTGTGTTACCTTTGGACCTTTAGCCATGAGGCATCTTCCAATTCCTTCATTTGGTGAATCAAATATGTCGTAGGAGTTGGTTGTCACAAGTGCTAGTCCGGGAACACCTTCATCTTGAGTATATTCGGAGTCGGAGTGATAACTTATTTCGGAGTGATTGTCGGAGTCGGAACCGGATACCCATTCACCAACATGAGCTTGATGTCTTCTTTTTGTGTAGCTCCTTGATGACTTGTCCTTCCTTTCTGATTCCTTGCTTCTCCGAGAGGGTCTTCGTTCATAACGATAATCTCTACTCCTTCTCTCTCTTGATGGTGATTCTTCTCTTCTACTTCTTCTTTTGTAGGGAGAATCTTCTCTTCTTTTGTAGGGAGCCGTACACTCATTGGAATAGTGTCCGGGTCTTCCACAATTGTAGCAATTGCGCTCACGACTAGAAGATCTTTTGTCATTGTAGGACCTTGACTTGGAACTTCTTTCCTTGCTTCTACTCTTGTAGAACTTGTTGAAGTTCTTCACCATTAGACTCAATTCTTCATTGAAGGTTTGCTTCTCACTTGATGATGTGGGAGCATCACAAGAGGCTTTGTAAGCACCACTTGACTTGTTGTGAAGCTCTTCCTTATCCTTGAGTGACATCTCATGAGCAACAATTCTTCCAATAACTTCTGTTGGCTTGAGATCTTTGTAGTTGGGCATCATTTGGATCAATGTGCACATGGTATCATATTTTCCATCCAAGGCTCTTAGGATCTTCTTGATGATGAATCTATCAGTCATCTCTTCACTTCCTAAGCTAGCAATATCATTTGTGATGAGAGCAAGCCTAGAGTACATTTCAGCGACGCCTTCACCATACTTCATTTTGAACTTCTCAAGCTGACTTTGAAGCACATCCGATTTGGATTCCTTGACAGATTCGGTAACTTCGTGCATATCAATCAAAGTATCCCAAATTTTCTTTGCATTCTCAAGACGTCTGATTTTGTTGAATTCTTCAGGGCATAATCCATTGAAGAGAATATCACAAGCTTGAGCATTGTATTGTAGCATCTTCAACTCTTCCGTGGTAGCTTCACGGTTTGGTTCTCTCCCATCGAAGAATTCACCTTGCAAGCCAATACACACAATAGCCCAAACGGCGGGGTTATGTCCAAGAATATGCATTTTCATCTTATGTTTCCAACTAGCAAAATGTGTACCATCAAAGTAAGGACCTCTACGGTGGTAATTTCCCTCGCTAGACGCCATACTCTCCTAGGTTGTGAAACCAAGGCTATGACCACCAAAAGCTATGGAAATCAAAGCAAATGGAGACCAAAGCTCTCATACCACTTGTAGGATCGAAAGTATGTCTAGAGGGGGGTGATTAGACTACTTGACCAAATAAAAATCTAGCCTTTTCCCAATTTTAGTTCTTCGCAGATTTTAGCAACTTAGCACAAGTCAAGCAATCAACCTACACATGCAATTCTAAGAGTATAGCAGCGGAAAGTAAAACAATTGCATATGAAGGTAAAGGGAGGAGTTTGGAGGGTGCAAACGCAATTGGAGACACGGAGATTTTTGGCGTGGTTCCGATAGGTGGTGCTATCGTACATCCACGTTGATGGAGACTTCAACTCATAAAGGGTAATGGTTGCGCGATTCCACGGAGGGATCCACCCACGAAGGGTCCACAAAGAAGCAACCTTGTCTATGCCACCATGACCGTCGCCCATGAAGGACTTGCCTCACTAGGGTAGATCTTCACGAATTAGGCGATCTCCTTGCCTTTACAAACTCCTTGGTTCAACTCCACAATCTTGACGGAGGCTCCCAAGTGACGCCTAACCAATCTAGGAGACGCCACTCTCCAAGAGGTAACAAATGGTGTGTTGATGATGAACTCCTTGCTCTTGTGCTTCAAATGATAGTCTCCCCAACACTCAACTCTCTCTCACAGGATTTGGATTTGGTGGAAAGATGATTTGAGTGGAAAGCAACTTGGGGAAGGCTAGAGATCAAGATTTATGTGGTTGGAGTAGAATATCTTGACCTCAACACAAGTGTAGGTGGTTCTCTCTCAGAAAATGTATGTTGGAAGTGTAGGCATGTTCTGATGGCTCTCTCCATGAATGAAGAGTGGGTGGAGGGGTATAAATAGCCTCCACAAAAAATCTAACCGTTACACACAAATCACTAAACTCGGTGGGACCGAATCATGAAACTCGGTCAGACCGATTTAGTTCAAAATGTGAATGTTAGGATTCTCGGTGGGACCGACATGTCAACTCGGTGGGACCGATTTTGTTAGGGTTAGGGCATAACGTAATCTCGGTGAGACCGATTACACAAACTCGGTGAGACCGATTTTGGTAATGGACTAACAAAGAGTTGGTCAGGCAAACTTGCTGGGACCGATTCGGTCATCTCGGTTGAACCGAAACATTACGAAAGGGAAACAGAGAGTTTGCATTGCAATCTCGGTGGGACCGATCGCTAATCTCGGTTTGACCAAAACATTACGAAGGGAAACAAAGAGATTACAATCCCATCTCGGTGAGACCGAGATCCCTATCGATGAAACCGAAAAGACTAGGGTTTCTGGCAGTGGCTATGTCAACTGAACTCGATGGCGCCAGATATAAAATTTCGGTGGGGCCGAGTTTGACTTTTGGTTTGGGACATATGTGGATGTGAGAAAGTAGTAGAGGGCTTTTGGAGCATATCACTAAGCACTTTGAGCAAGAAAGCCATTAGGCAACACCTCATCCCCTCTTAATAGTCTTGGCTTTTCCTATGGACTCAATGTGATCTTGGATCACTTAAAATGAAAAGATGTAGAGTCCTAAGCTTTGAGCTTGAGCCAATTCTTTGTCATTAGCATTTTGAGGGATCCACTTTTTCTCATCCATGCCATGCCAATCATTGAGCTTTCCTGAAATGTTTATCTTGAAATAGCATTAGCTCAATGAATTATATGTTGTTAGGAATTACCAAAACCACCCAGGGATAGTTGCACTTTCACTCTCCGGTAGAAACTTTAGGGAACTCTTTGAAGTTCTTTGTGTTGGTTGAATAGATGAATCTGAGATTGTGTGATGCATATCATATAATCAAACCCACGGATACTTGAGGTGACATTGGAGTATCTAGGTGACATTAGGGTTTTGGTTGATTTGTGTCTTAAGGTGTTATTCTAGTACGAACTCTTGAATAGATCAATCAGAAAGAATAACTTTGAGGTGGTTTCGTACCCTACCATAATCTCTTCGTTTGTTCTCCGCTATTAGTGACTTTGGAGTGACTCTTTGTTGCATGTTGAGGGATTTTTATATCATCCAATTATGTTATTATTGTTGAGAGAACTTGCACTAGTGAAAGTATGAACCCCAGGCCTTGTTTCCTAGCATTGCAATACCATTTGTGCTCACTTTTACCACTTGCTACCTTGCTGTTTTTATATTTTCAGATTACACAAAACCTATATCTACCATCCATATTGCACTTGTATCACCATCTCTTCGCCGAACTAGTGCACCTATACAATTTACCATTGTATTGGGTATGTTGGGGACACAAGAGACTCTTTGTTATTTGGTTGCAGGGTTGCTTTATAGAGACCATCTTCATCCTACGCCTCCCACAGATTGATAAACCTTAGGTCATCCACTTGAGGGAAATTTGCTACTGTCCTACAAACCTCTGCACTTGGAGGCTCAACAACGTCTACAAGTAGAAGGTTGTGTAGTAGACATCAAGCACTTTTATGGCGCCGTTGCCGGGGAGGTTAACACTTGAAGGTATATCTTTAGATCTTGCAATCAAATCTTTTAGTTTCTTGTTTTATCACTAGTTTAGTCTATAAAAGAAAACTACAAAAAAATGGAATTAAGGATACCTCATATGTTTCATATTTTTAATATCTTTCATGAAAATAAGGATTCCGATAATTGTGCTTAAGTACTATAAGAATAATGCATTAGAATGTTTGGCACTAAATATTTGAATGATGAGCATGATTGCAATGTTGTTAGTACGGATTCCTTGAATATCCATGATTCTAATGATATGCAAAGCCACAAGCTTGGGGAAGCTATGTTTGATGAAGATGATATTTTTGTCCCCCAAGTTTTGATGAGAAAATTTATTATGATGAAAGCATGCCTCCTATTTATGATGATTATATTGATGAAATTGGATTTGGAGAGGTCATGACTTTATTTAGTGATGAATCCACTATTTCGGAAGAGGTTCCAATTGATTATGAAAACAAAGTGGCTATCTATGATGATTATTGTGATGACATGTATGTTATAAATAATAATGATAACCATGAAACTTGTCATCATGATTTTAGTTTTCAATTAGATTATGTCTCACATGATAGTTATTTCGTTGAGTTTTCTCCCACTATTATGAATGAGAAGAATTTTGCTTATGTGGTGAGTAGTAAATTTTCTATGCTTGTAGATCATGAAAAGAATGCTTTATATGATGGTTATATTGTTTAATTCATTCATGATGCTACTTAAAATTACTATGAGAGAGGAACATATGCTTTTACATATTGCAATAATATCAAGTTTCCTCTCTATGTGTTGAAAATCTTAAAGTTATGCTTGCTTTACCTTCCTATGCAAGTTGATTCTTGTTCCCATGAGTTGTTTTCTCACAAAATCCCTATGAATAGGAAGTGGGTTAGACTTAAATGTGATTGTCATATGATTTATGATGCACCCGTTATGTTTCAATTCTTATCTTTTATGTGAGCATCATTGAAATCATCATGCCTAGCTAGGGGCGTTAAACGATAGCGCTTGTTGGGAGGCAACCCAATTTTTATTTCTGTTCCTTGATTTTTGTTCATGTTTACTAATAAATAATTCATCTAGCCTCTGTTTAGATGTGGTTTTATGTTTTAATTAGTGTTTGTGCCAAGTAGAACCTTTGGGAAGACTTGGGTGAAGTCTTTGTGATCTTGATGTAAAAAACAGAAACTTTAGCGCTCACGAGTTTTGCTGCCATTTTTTACCGGAGAGTGAGATTAGGTTGATTATTTTGCAGATGATTAATAGACAAATTCCTCACTCCCAGCAATTTATTTCAGAATTTTTGGGGTTACAGAAGTATACGTTTGATACAGATTACAACAGACTGTTCTGTTTTTGACAGATTGTTTTCATTGTGTTGTTTGCTTATTTTGATGAATCTATGAGTAGTATCGGAGGGTATGAACCATAGAGAAGTTGGAATGCAGTAGATACTACACCAATATGAAATTAGAATGAGTTCACGACAGTACCAAAAGTGGTGATTTATTTTCTTATACTAATGGAGCTTACAAGTTTTCTGTTAAGTTTTGTGTTGTGAAGTTTTCAAGTTTTGGGTAAAGATTCGATGGACTATGGAATAAGGAGTGGAAAGAGCCTAAGCTTGGGGATGCCCAAGACACCCCAAGGTAATATTCAAGGACAACCAAGAGCCTAAGCTTGGTGACGCCCCAGATGGCATCCCCTTTTTCGTCTTCGTTCATCTGTAACTTTACTTGGATCTATATTTTTATTCACCACATGATATGTGTTTTGCTTGGAGCGTCATTTTATTTCCTTTTGTTTTGCTTGCTGTTTGAATAAAATACCAAGATCTGAAATTCTTAAATGTTAGAGAGTCTTCACATAGTTACATAATTATTCGACTACTCTTTGATCTTCACTTATATCTTTTGAAGTAGTTCGTCGTTTGCTCTAGTGCTTCACTTATATCCTTTTAGAGCACGGCGATGGTTTTATTTTCAAGAAATAAATGAACTCTCGTGCTTCACTTATATTATTTTGAGAGTCTTTAGAACAGCATGGTAATTTGCTTTGGTTATGAATTTAGTCCTAATATGGTAGGCATCCAAGAGGGATATAATAAAAACTTTCATATAGAGTGCATTGAATACTATGAGAAGTTTGATACTTGATAATTGTTTTGAGATATAAATATGGTGATATTAGAGTCTGCTAGTTGAGTAATTGTGAAATTGAGAAATACTTGTGTTGAGGTTTGCAAGTACCGTAGCATGCACGCATGGTAACCGTTGTGTGACAAATTTGAAGCATGAGGTGTTTCTTTGATTGCTTTCCTTATGAGTGGCGGTCGGGGACGAGCGATGGTCTTTTCCTACCAATATATCCCCCTAGGAGAATGCGCGTAGTGCTTGGTTTTGATGACTTGTAGATTTTTGCAATAAGTATGTGAGTTCTTTTTGACTAATGCTGAGTCCATGGATTATACGCACTCTCACCCTTCCATCATTGCTAGCCTCTTCGGTACCGTGCATTGCCCTTTCTCACCTCGAGAGTTGGTGCAAACTTCGCCGGTGCATCCAAACCCCGTGATATAATACGCTCTATCACACATAAACCTCCTTATATCTTCCTCAAAACAGCCACCATACCTAGCTATTATGGCATTTCCATAGCCATTCCGAGATAAATTGCCATGCAACTTTCCACCGTTCCATTCATCATGACACGCTTCATCATTGTCATATTGCCTTGCATGATCATGTAGTTGACATCGTATTTGTGGCAAAGCCACCATGCATAGTTTATCATACATGTCACTCTTGATTCATTGCCCATCACGGTACACCGCCGGAGGCACTCATATAGAGTCATATTTTGTTCTAGTATTGAGTTGTAATCTTTGAGTTGTAAATAGATAGAAGTCTGATGATCATCATTAATAGATCATTGTCCCGAAAAAAAAGAAAAAAAGAAAGGCCAAAAAAGGCCCAAAAAAGAAGAAAAAAAAAGAAAAAAGGAAATAAAAGGGGACAATGCTATTATCCTTTTCCCACACTTGTGCTTCAAAGTAGCACCATGATCTTCATGATAGAGAGTCTCTTGTTTTGTCACTTTCATATACTAGTGGAATTTTTCATTATAGAACTTGGTTTGTATATTCCAACAATGGGCTTCCTCAAATGCCCTAGGTCTTCGTGAGCAAGCAAGTTTGATGCACACCCACTTAGTTTCTTTTGTTGAGCTTTCATACATTTATAGCTCTAGTGCATCCGTTGCATGGCAATCCCTACTCCTTGCATTGACATCAATTGATGGGCATCTCCCTAGACCGTTGATTAGCCGCGTCGATGTGAGACTTTCTCCTTTTTTGTCTTCTCCACATAACCCCCATCATTATATTCTATTCCACACATAGTGCTATATCCATGGCTCACGCTTATGTATTGCGTGAAAGTTGAAAAAAGTTTGAGATTACTAAAGTGTGAAACAATTGCTTGGCTTGTCATCGGGGTTGTGCATGATGAGAGCATTCTTGTGTGACGAAAATGGAGCATGACCAAACTATATGATTTTTTAGGGATGAACTTTCTTTCGCCATGTTATTTTGAGAAGACATGATTGCTTAGTTAGTATGCTTGAAGTATTATTATTTTTATGTCAATATTAAACTTTTGTCTTGAATCTTTCGGATCTGAATATTCTTGCCACAATAAAGAGAATTACATTGATAAATATGTTAGGTAGCATTCCACATAAAAAATTCCGTTTTTATCATTTACCTACTCGAGCACGAGCAGGAATTAAGCTTGGCGATGCTTGATACGTCTCCAACGTATCTATAATTTTTTATTGTTCCATGCTATTATATTGTCAACCTTAGATATTTTATATGCTATTTTATATGATTTTTGGGACTAACCTATTAACCTAGAGCCCAGTGCCAGTTTCTATTTTTTCCTTGTTTTTGAGTTTTACATAAAAGGAAAATCAAACGGAGTCCAATGGACCTGAAACTTCACGGGACTTATTTTTTGACCAGAAGAAGGCCATGGAGTAAAAGAGTTGGGCCAGAAGAGTCCCAGGCTGCCCACGAGGGTGGGGGGCGCGCCCACCCCCCTGGGCGCGCCTTCCTACCTCGTGGACAGCCCGGAGACACCCCCTGACTTGTTCTCGATGCCAAAACCTCTTATATATACTAAAACTTTCAGAAAGAAACCTATACCAGGAGTTCCGCAACCAGAAGCCTCCGTAGCCACCGAAAACCAATCTAGACTTGTTCCGGCACCCTGCCAGAGGGGGGAATCCCTCTTCGGTGGCCATCTTCATCATCCCGGCGCTCTCATGACGAGGAGGGAGTAGTTCACCCTCGGGGCTGAGGGTATGTA
>NC_053025.1:536859378-536872628 GCF_003073215.2 Triticum urartu | reverse complement strand
ACTCTGTCCGACTCTTTTTCCTTATCCTTGGACTGTTCCTTGGAACTGCTGGATCAGGAGCCGGCACTGTCGAGTGGTATGCTTTGGGTAAATAAAATTACCCTCTTCATCTTTCTTGGTGTGGATGTGACATGGCAGATCCAAAACATCATTTCCATCTTGATCCTTGACTTTCTTGGGCTTCCAGGGGCCTTTGGGTTTTCCCTTGAAATTTCCCTGGGTTGCGGCCAGGGCCTCCCCAGGGGCGGCTGGCTCGGCCTTCCGCTTCTGCTTCCGACTGGAATTGCCTCCGGTTTCCTGGGCGACTGCTTTCTGCTTGCCACTCCGGAGTCGATCTTCATCTTCTCCGTTAGCGTACTTGGTGGCAATCTCCATCATCCGATTCAGAGACATCTCTCCAGTTCGACCGAACTTCAGATTCAACTCTCTGTATTTAACACCTTCCTTGAAGGCACAACGCTTGATGGTCCGGCACGTTCTCAACCGAGTGATGCAGCGTGATCCACCTCTGGATGTATTCCCTCAGAGTTTCATTCGGCTTCTGCACGCAAGCCGCAGCTCGGTTAGGCCTGCAGGTCGCTTGCATGTTCCTTCAAAGGTTGTGATAAACACTCGGGAGAGGTCCTCCCAAGTGTAAATGCTGCTGGGTGCCAACTGATTTAGCCATGCTCTGGCCGAGCCCTCTAACATGAGAGGCAAATGCTTCATGGCCACCTCGTCATTGCCACCGCCAATCTGAACAGCCACTCGGTAATCTTCGAGCCAGGTGTCAGGCTTAGATTCACCGGTGAACTTGCTGATTCCAGTTGCCAACCTGAAATTGGGAGGTATCACTGCGGCTCTGATGGCTCGACTGAAACACTCTGGCCCTGAAGCGCATACTCTGCTGCTGGCAGGCGCATCTCTGTTGTGGCCTTCTCGATGAGCTCTGTTCCTGTCAACCAAACCTTGAACGAGGATGGATCTCGCATCAAAGCCTGGGTCTCTGGGGTCGACTGGAATCCTCTGCCCAACACTATGAGGGCGTCTGTCATCTTGCCGCGAGGCCATATAACCACTCGGGGGGAGTGGCAAACCACTCGACGTCGATCATCACGGTCGAATAGGTGATCATACTGCTCATTCCTCCTGTACTAATCATGCTGGCCACCACGTCCCTCACGCCTCGGGGGCGATCTTGGGCTGTGAGCTGACTCGACTGTATCTGTTGTGACAGACCGACTGTGGATCCTATTCCGCGACTGAGAGACAGCGGAATTCTGGTCTCCCGCCGCCCGGAGCAATGCTCTGATCTGTAACAAGCCCCTGCCAGCCTCCGACTGGGAGGGCTGAATCGATTCTGCTATACGGGCCGCGGCGGCCAGATTCTGAACTGGGGTTCGATATACCTGCGTCGGCGGGAAGAGCTGGCGTCGACTAGACTCGGGAGCCCGCTGACGCGCTTGCTCGTCGAGTGCTCGCTGGAGATTCTCCAGTCGAGTGCGCTCGGCCAAGTTGGCCAAACGCGCGTCCTCCAAGGCCCGGGCCTCGGGGGTCTCTCCGACGATAGGAGTGCGGAGCGCGTCCATGTTCCGGCGGCGAAGCTCCTCTCGCTGCAATGACTGTGAGAGGTTCGGGGAGATACTCGTCGTGGGGATGCGACGGATCGCCCCCACCCGCGCCTCCATCGCGAACCGGGAAACCAGGGGGACTGTGTGTTCCCGACCGCCAGAACCTCAGCCGCTGGATCGCTCTTCTAACTAGGCTGAGCCGAATCTTCCCAATCGAACACGTGACCAGCATACTTCCTCGAGGCCGGCCCGCCGAATCCTCAGCCGCTGGATCGCTGCTGTCGCACGGATGACGGTCTCCACGGAGCCAGTCGACAGGATCGAACAGGCCGTAGAGGGATTCGACGGGCTCGATGGCCGCGACTTGCGGGGCTGCCGATTGGCGGGCCACGGCGTGCCTCACCCACCGCTGAAGTCTTGACCGACCGGAGCGCTTGCGCTGGTGGGAGACAGGGCGGGGAGACGATACGGGGGCCGACCCATATTGGGTCGACGGTTGCCGCAGGAGGACGCCACGAACGCATGCGCGGAAATGTGTCGCACCGCGGGCGGGGAGCGCGTCGATGTCGAGCGGTGCCTCCTGAAGCCAGGCGGAGTCGTCGACGATGAAGGTGAGCGCCGAGACGGATCTCGGTCCTCCACCAAAACTCCGCAAGAAAACATGATCAAAGGGATCGAGAAAAATCACAACTTCTCCAACTAAGCGCTAAGATTCCTGCCCCACGGTGGGCGCCAACTGTCGTGGTTCTAACTCTGACAGTGATGTAGGGGGGTGAGTATGGAGAGGCTAGATCCTAGCTATTGGGAAGTTGTTACACGCGAGGTTTACGAGTTCAGGCCCTTCTCGGAGGAAGTAATAGCCCTACGTCTCGGAGCCCGGAGGCGGTCGACTGGATTATGCGTGTATAGATTACAGGGGTGCGAACCCTTCCTACTGAGGAGGGGGGTGGCTTATATAGAGTTCGCCGACCCCCTCCTGCCCTCAGTAATGCAGGGTTTTAAAGTACATTTAAGATGGGGCGTTACTGGTAACGCCTCTAATAAAGTGCTGTAATGACCATGAAGACTACTTAACAGCTGACCGTTTGCCTACGGAGTGACTGTAGATCTCCTGGCAGTCGAGTGAATAGCTTCATGGTCGAGTGGTAGCTTCTTGGTCGAGTGTCTTGAACCTGTCGAGTGGGATGCCTTCAAGTCGATTGAAAGGTGATTTCTCCCAGGGGTGTCCTAGAGTAGGACTCTTCGGTCAGGTCCGTGTCCCTACCCTAGGTACATGTCTTCATCAAGCAGCCTCACACGCAGCCAACCAGTGAACCCTCGTAGTCCTCTCCGCGCGGGCTTCCACTGCTCGTCGTCCCCTTCCTAGGCCTCGCCGTCGTCCACGTCGTGGTGCTCTCCGCGCGGCGTGGTCAACGTGGTCAAGGAACGACTTCCATCGGAAGAGTACTGTACATGGAGAGGCTGACAGCTGGGTCCACGGCCATAGCACAGTTTTTTGTGATTTCCCAAGTAAGTCGCTTTGTCAGGCCTGTTGGGCTGTAAATCTTTCAAGACGAGGAGATCTTTCATTTGGCTGGCCGAGAAAATGGCCCATCAGTAATGAGAAATGTGTTGTACATTTTTAAAACACATCAAACCGACAATTAGTTTCAAATATCTTTTTTTCATTTTAAGATTTTAAATTACATTAATTTTTATGCGTGGAGAATTTGGTGGATTTTATATTGATATAAATTTATTTTTAAAATCAGTTTGAATGTGAGTAGAAATTTCAGGATAAAAATAGTTCGGACCGCACCGAAATATGCAAAATTTTGTATAATTTTTTAGCTGTTGCCACAATATGGGCTGTAATGCTAACAAAAAGAATATGGGCTCCAAAAAAAACCTTAAGAATTAGCAAATGGGGTGTTAAATATTAGAAATAATGGCAGATGGGTTGTATGCTGTTTTCCACAGATTTGAGGCTTTCCTAAAAAAATGGTTGACACACAAGCACTGACTGTTGGATGTCCATCCAACTGCCATCGTGCTTCTTCAATCTCTGCTCTTCCTGCTCTAGCCGCTCAAACAAGCGCCGGTGGGACTGCCTGCTCCCTCCTCCTCACGGCGACCGTACTCTCCCATCGCTGGCCTAGCCATCCCTCTACTCACCACACCTGCTGTTATTCTCCGGCAACGGCAGACGAACCAGTAAACCCTCGTACAGTCGTACTCCCCTCCGCGTGGGAAACAACTGCCGAGTTTCCCTGCCTCCGTGTCGTCCCCTTCCTAGGCCTTGCCGTCGTCCACCGCCCTGGTGGTCTCGGCACGGCGTGGTCAACGTGGTCAAGGAGTGACTTCCATCGGACGTGGACTGTACATGGAGAGGCTGACAGCTGAGTCCACGGCCGCAGCAAGGAAGTGCCTCCTTATTACACGGAAAATAATGATTCCTCCACCTGACAGCTGGGACCCACCGGACGGGCCACTATTTTTCACGAAAAAAATGTTTCCCCCTGACTGCTGGGACTCACCTGCTACATCTTCGCACGCAAGGAAGTGCGTCCGGGCAAAAAAACAAAATGATTCGCCCCCTGACTACTGGGACCACCAGCTACATCTTCGCAGGCAAGGAAGTGGCCTGACAGTCGGACCCACCTGGTCAAAGCGTACGTAGGGTTGTCATTCTGGTCGTGAACGTGTACGTACATAATGGTCAATGTAAAAGCGCGCACGTGTTGTAGTAGAGGAGTGCACGTGTCGTAGTAGAGGTGCGCACGTAGCATGTACACGTATGTACAGCGGCCAGGGTGCAAGAAAGAAAATACGGCCACGTATGTGTACATACAGGCGGGTCTCGAACGCCTACTCGCGCATATGTACGGCCAGGGCTCGTGTACATGGCTGGCTCGGAACGGAGAAACAGCATCGTCGTCGTGTTCATGGGGAGGCAATGGAATGCGTCGTGTTCATGGGGAGGCAACGGAATTCGTGTTCATGGGGAGGCAACGGAACGCGTGGGAGTCAACCGGCTGGGTTGGAACGGAATGCATGGTCGTATTCATCGGGAGGGCTTGGACGGAACATGCGATGGAAATGAGGCCTGGCGTACCGCACAAGGAGGAAATGGACCTCCTACATTCGGAACGGGGTCCTGTTGATCGGGAGGGGTCTGGCGTACTGCAAAACGGAGGAAACGGACCTCCTATGGTCAAAACGAGGGTCCTGTTGATTGGGAGGGGTGTGGCGTACTGCAAAACGGACGAAACGGACTTGTGTTGGAGCGCTAGGTCGAAACGGGGGTCCTGTTCATCGGGAGGGGTGTGGCATACCGCAAAACGGGACTCCACGAGATACTGTTCATCTCCACCGTCGACCCCCTCCAGCCTCCACGAGCTACTGTTCATCCACCGTCGACCTCCTCCAGCCTCCACCTGCGACTGTTCATCCACGGGCTCCTGTTCATCCAGCCTCCACCGCGTGCTACTCCACCGGCTACTGTTCAACCAGCCCTCTCCATGGGCTCCTGTTCAACCACCCCTCCATGGGCTACTGTTCATCCTGCCCTCCACCGTCTAGTTTTCATCCTGCCCTCCATGGGGTGGTCCTGTTCATCCAACCCTCCATGGGGTCCTGTTCGTCCAGCCCCAACAGGCTCGATCGATCGAGGTCCTGTTCATCCAGAGGCAACACCACGGGGTCCTGTTCATCCAGAGGCAGCATCGATCGGCTTCAGTTAGCAGCAGTAGCGAAGGAATCGCTCGATCGGGTTCAGTTAACAGCCATCGATCGATCGCTCGGGTTCAGTAACGCGTAGCCTGCAGTGCAATCGCTCGGGTTCAGTTAGAGCCCAACGCCTCGCTCGGGTTCAGTTAGAGCCAACGCCTCGCACACACGCGCGTACGTGTACGAGAGAAACGCGCATCGCTCGGCCCCCGACCTCCCACCGTAACCGGGAACTCCGAAATTTTCCTCCCCCTTGCTTCTACCATGGTTTTTTCCATCATGGACGGCCCAAAGAATGTCATGCAGCTGCGTCTCCGGCCCGCCCAGGACGAAAAGCCCATTTTCTGTCATGATTTTTTGTCATAGAAGTAGGAGCCCACCACATCTATGATGATACCGGGTTTTGTCACAATTATCGTCATAGAAGTGTCATATGTATGACAAAAAAATTCGTTCGGCCCAAAATGTCACGGATGTGTCTTTTTTTGTAGTGCTCCTACTGGATTGATACCTTGGTTCTCAAAAACTGAGGGGAAATACTTATGCTACTTTGCTGTATCACCCTATCCTCTTCAAGGGAAAACCCACGCATGCCCAAGAGGTAGCAACCATTATAACACCACATGGTCCGGGCATCTTGAGCTTGAGATAAGCATAGTGCGGGACTGTGTTGAAGTGAGCGAACAATGTTCGTCCGAGCAGTGCCTGATAGCCACTGCGGAACTGGGCGATGTCGAAGATCAAGTCTTCGCTTCGGAAGTTGTCCGGAAAACCAAATACGACTTACAATGTGATTGAGCCTGTGCAGCGGGCCTCTACACTAGGTATTACTCCTTTAAAGGTAGTTCTGGTGGGCTTGATCCTTGACGGATCAATACCCATCTTGCGCATTGTGTCCTCGTAGAGCAGGTTAAGGCTGCTGCCGCCGTCCATGAGGACTCGTGTGAGGTTGAATCCATCGATGATTGGGCCGAGGACTAGTGCGACCGAACCTCCATGACTGATACTGGTCGGATGGTCTCTACGATCAAAGGTGATCGGACAGACTGACCATGGGTTAAACTTAGGGGCGACCGGCTCTACCGCGTTGATGTCTCTTAGCGCACGCTTGTGCTCCCTCTTGGGGATATGAGTGACGTATATCATATTTACTATTTTGACTTCGGGGGGGAATTTCTTCTGTCCCCCTGTGTTTGGTTGACGAGGCTCCTCGTCATCGTCCTCATTGGGCGACTGTGGGAGTCCTAGATTAGGGGGTCTCCGGACAGCCGGACTATCTCCATTGGCCGGACTGTTAGACTATGAAGATACAGATTGAAGACTTTTTCTCGTGTCCGGATGGGACTCCATTAGCGTGGAAGGCAAGCTAGGAAATACGTATATGGATATCTCCTCCTTTGTAACCGACCTTGTGTAACCCTAACCCTCTCCGGTGTTCTATATAAACCGAGGGTTTTAGTCCGTAGGACAACAATCAAAACATACAATCATACTGTAGGCTAGCCTCTAGGGTTTAGCCTCTCTGATCTCGTGGTAGATCTACTCTTGTAATACCCATATCTTCAATATTAATCAAGCAGGACGTAGGGTTTTACCTCCATCAAGAGGCCCGAACCTGGGTAAAACTTCGTGTCCCTTGCCTCCTGTTACCATCCGGCCTAGACGCATAGTTCGGGACCCCCTACCCGAGATCCGCCGGTTTTGACACCGACATTGGTGCTTTCATTGAGAGTTCCTCTGTGTCGTCACTGTTAGGCTTGATGGCTCCTACTATCATCGATAGCGATGCGGTCCAGGGTGAGACTTTTCTCCCCGGACAGATCTTCGTATTCGGCGGCTTTGCACTGCGGGCTAATTCGCTTGGCCATCTGGAGCAGATTGAAAGCTACGCCCCTGGCCATCAGGTCAGATTTGGAAGTTTGAACTACACGGCCGACATCCGCGGAGACTTGATCTTCGACGGATTCGAGCCACAGCCGGGCGCGCTGCACTATCACGATGGGTATGACCTAGCTCTGCCACCGGACAGTACCCCAGAGGCCGCGCCCGCATCAGCTCCGACCCTTAGCTCGGAGCTGCTGCCAATCGAGGACGGGTGTTAGACACCGCCTTAGGGGCTGCAGTCTCAATGGCGATCGAGCCGAACACAGCATAATCCTCTGCGCAGCCCGTGACTCCAAGGTGCCGGACTCTTCTTCCGGACCCGAACCATCCGCGCCCCTGCCAATCGAATCCGATGGGCCGATCATGGAATTCACTGCGCGGATATCTTTCAGCACTCGCCCTTCGGCGATGTTCTGAATTCACTAAGGTCTCTCTCTTTGTCAGGAGAGCCCTGGCCGGATTATGGCCAACAGGATTGGGATGCGACGACGAAGAAATTCGACGCCCACCCACCACCCACTTTGTAGCCACTGTCGATGATTTAACCGACATGCTCGACTTCGACTCCAGACATCGACGGTATGGACAACGATGCGGGAGGCGAAGAATGAACCACCGCCCACAGGGCGCTGGACGTCCACTTCATCATATGACGTATACATGGTGGACACACCAAAAGAAAGACGACGAGGAATGGAAGGACGCACCGAAGGCTTGTTCCCTCGAGAAGCAGTCAAAGCGGCGGCGCAGCGCCGCCCCAAATCCCGCCTCGCCAGAAATAACGACCACACAGACCCAGCGTTGGAGCAGGGCGAATCACTGCCGGACCATGGCAATACGGAGAATCAAACCGAACAAACCAATTCTCAAAGATAATAGTCCGGACGACACAACGCCGGACAGGCACCCGGAGCAGCAGAATGCCCGTCAAAGGCTTGTTGCCACCGCGAGGAGTCTAAAAAAGCAGAAGCAAAGGCTCAAGGCTGCGCAGGACACACTCCAAATCAGATGGAGTAAAGTACTCAACACAGCAGCGAAGTACGGCGACAATCGCCCCACCAAGAGCTACCCAAAGCGGAAGTTGCTACCTGAATTCGATGAGGAGGCCTCAGACCCCTCACAACCAAAAATCAAAACAGCCACCTGGCCGGATAGACGACCTCACGGCCAACATAGAGCGGCAAACAATGCCACTCACAAGACAATACGCGATCACGCGGGGCTTGCACCAAAAGGACAGCGCAACCAGATCCATCTATGGACCACGCAAGCGCCCCAGCATATGATATAACATCCGAACAACGCGGTACACCCAGATACAGGGGTGCCGCACACCCCCTATGTTTCACCGATGAGGTGCTGGATCATGAATTTCCAGAGGGATTCAAACCTGTAAACATAGAGGCATACGACGGAACAACAGACCCTGGGGTCTGGATTGAGGACTATATCCTCCATATCCATATGGCTCGAGGAGATGATCTCCACGCCATCAAGTACTTACCCCTCAAGCTCAAAGGGCCAGCCGCCACTGGCTTAAAGGCCTCCCCGAAAACTCCATTGGAAGTTGGGAAGAGCTTGAAGACGCTTCTCACGGCCTGCGGATGATTTGAGCCATATAACTCAACAGCCTGGAGAGTCAGCCCGAAAACTTTGGAACAGGTTTCTTACTAAAAAGAACCAAATTGTCGACTGTCCGGACGCCGAAGCTGCAGCTTTTTTAAACATAGCGTCCGTGACGAATGGCTCGCCAGACACCTCGGCCAAGAAAAGCCGAGAACGATGGCAGCATTAACAAGCCTCATGACCCGCTTTTGCGCGGGTGAGGACAGCTGGCTAGCCAGATGCAGCACCAGCGACCCCAGTACATCCGAAGTTAGAGATGGAAACGGGAAATCACGGCGCAACAGCAATAACAAACGCCGGAACAAAGGAGACAGCACGAAGAGCACGGCAGTAAACGCCGGATTCAAAAGCTCTCGGCCAGGTCAGAAGCCGCCCTCTAAAGGCGCCAGAGACGAACTGTCCAGCCTGAATAAAATTCTGGACCAAATATGTCCAGGTCCATAGCACCCCTGGCAAACCAGCCAATCATACCCACAGAGAATGTTGGGTCTTCAAGCAGTCCGGCAAGCTCAACGCCGTACACAAGGGGGAGGATACACCAAGCGAAGATGAGAATGAGCCTCTCAAGGGAGACGCTGGGGAACAAAAGAAATTTCCACCAGAAGTCAAAACAGTAAATGTGCTACACGTGATCAATGGAAAAAACAAAACGGCACTCCCAGAAAAATACCCGAAGGCCTATCACGCGGAGTCCTGCCACTGGTCGTCTCAACCGATCACTTTCGACCATCGCGATTACTCAGCAAGTATCCGGCGTGCAGGATGGGCTGCCCTGGTATTAGACCCAATAATTGACGGATACCGCCTCGCACGAGTCCTGATATATACCAGGATACAATCCGCGAAATGGGGATAGACCCAACAAAAATTCGCCATAGCAATATTACCTTTAAAGGAGTAACGCCAGGCCCAGGGGCTCGTTGCACGGGCTCCCTGCTACTAAACATTATATTCGGCTCCCCGATAACTTCCGTAGCGAACATCTAACCTTCCACATCGCTCCGTTCCAAAGTGGCTATCAAGCACTACTCGGACACGAAGCTTTCGCTCGCTTTAATGCAATACCACACTACGCTTCCCTCACACTCAAGATGCCCGGTCCACGTGGCATCATTACAGTGAACGGAAATATTAAGCGATTTCTGCGCCGAAGAGCGTGCGGCTGCCTTAACAGCCGCACACTAAAAACGGCCTCACCAACTAATTAGCAGGTCCCCTATTACAATACAAGGGGCTCAACGTGTGCGCAGACAAGTGGCAATTCTTACTCACCTTGAATTCTACATGGTTTATTTAAAAAACTATCTTTTGCACGACAACTTTTTTACCTAAGCTCCTCTCTTTACAGATAATCATCGTGCTACACCCGTCCAGGATACGGCACAACGGAGACACAGGCGCAGACGTGCAGCAGGGACCCGCTCCAAGGATTCTTTTTAGATTAAGACCCTGCGTAAACCTTTTTTACTGTCTCTTGTTGATACATATCCACCGAATTCTCAGCACAATTGAGAAGGATGCTGACGTCTTGGCATGTGGCCACGTCAGAATAACGCACATACCTGGACACAAGGGGCTTCTTACAAGCGGCACTATTTCGGCCCGGTTTATACCATAAAGACCGAATACCTTAGGGAGTGTTCGGCGTCGCGAGTTCGGCCTTATATGCATCAGCTCCGAATCATTGTCTTTGGTCAAATGTTGGGTTTACCCGGCTCCTGTGTTTTGGTGCCTTACGTTCCGCTTTGCCGGCTAAGGTAGCACTAGGAGAACTACTGCGATTGTGCCCTGGTTCATCCGGACGAGCACCTCAGTAGAGAAAGCCGAAAACTGACTGTCATGATATAGCGTGAGACTGGTCAACCACTCGATGACCTATCGGAATGTTAGAATTCCTCCGCCTTAACGAAGGGCCATTTTCCGGCCAGGCATATGCGCACCCCGCGATCGGAGAGTGCGGAGCCACCAGGGGCTATCTAGTAGCCCCACTGTCAAACTCCTATGGCTAAGTGAAAGTGTTCAAGCATTATAGTCCGGTTGCCTCGCTCGCTGCGCTATCACCTCCTTATCAGGACCAAGACGTTGGGTTAAGTGTGAACACGCGTTTTTTGCGAGCACCTCCGCATTATATGCGTGGGGGTTGAAGCCGACGGCTGCAATCTTTCAGGTTATACACATGTATACATAAACGGCCGCACAGGAGGCATCATACTACTTTCAGGCAAAAGTATAAACATAGCCTTATAAAAACTTCATAAAAGCATTATGTTTACAATGAGAATACATATCACTCAAACATAATATTTTTCGAGCACTGGGCCTCTATCAAACGAGCACCCTCGAGAACTTCCTCGAAATAGTGTTCGGCAGCCACACGGCCTATGGCCGAACCCTGCGCCGCAACAGTGGTAGCGTCCATCTCCGCCCAGTATGCTTTAACACGGGCAAGGGCCATCCGCGAGCCTTCTATGCACGCCGACCTCTTCATCGCATTAATGCGCGGCACCGCATCAAGGAGCTGCTGCACTAAGCTGAAATAGCTGTTCGGCTTAGGCCCTTCCGGCCATAATTGATCCACAACAGACCTCATGGCGAGTCCGGACAACCTATTCAGTTCGGCCCATTCGGCTAGCTGGTCAGTCAATGAAAGCGGACGCTCTGGAACGTGGAATTGCGTCCAGAACAGCTTGTCCACTTCACGATCTGTCTGACCTTGGAAGTACTTGGCCGCATCGGCAGCGCTCGCCGCCAAATCCATATACGCATCTGCCGAACTCCACAGCCGATCCAGAGGGGCATACCGTGGATCTCCGAACTTCCTCCGTAACATGAAGGGTTTCCAGCCGCAATATCCCCGGCTTCCCGCAGCTCCTCCTTCTTCGCTCTCATAGCAGAACGGGTGTCTTTGTCTCTGCCGCCGCGGCCTTCTCAAGGTCCGTTGCCTTCGCTTGGTTCTCTTTCTCAAGGACCCGGCAACGGTCGGCAGTGTCTTTCAATTCTACGGCCATCTTGGCCATCTTCTCCTGGCTCTCGCAATGTGCGGCCTTCTCGGCTTTCAACTCTTCGGCCGCCTTCAAAGCAGCCGCATTACTAATCCTCGCTTGTTCCTTGGCTCGGGCAAGTTCCGCCCGCAAGGCTTCCACGGTGGCAGCTCCATCTGCAGTCACAACATATTAAAGATACTGGCATTATGCTCTCTTACTATGTGGCGTTCACCGGATAATAACACTTACCCTGTGCCTCGTCAAGCCTCTTGTTAACAAGCTCGATGTCGGCGTCTGCCGCATCCAGTTGCCGTTTTAATTGGGCAAACTCCCTAGTCCGGCTAGCCACCGGAGCTCCCACCACCTGCACATAAAAGAGTTTGGTTATTGCCTGGGAATTTGATCCTCTGTTCGCCGCCGTTCTCGACGACAACCAGAGTCTCAGGGGCTACTATAACATGTGCAGTACTATCACATATTATCTCACATACCTCAAAGCCTGTCAATAGACTCATAAAGGCTTCATGTAATCCGCTTTCAGCAGACGAGATTCTCTCCATCACCGTACCCATCAGCGTACGGTGCTCTTCTGAGATGGCCGCTCGCCCCACCAACTCCCTCAGAATGTCCGACCGCACACTAGACGGTGCCGGACTCTTTCGTATGCTCTCTTCGGGAGCCGGACACTGGGGACTTCTGGGGTCTACGGGACTATCTTCTGGCCTCACCGGATCCGGAGAGGCCCTCCGCGACGACACTTCGGGGTCGCCCGCTTCTGGAGCGGAGGAGTCCGGGGGAGGCGTTTCGCTCTCCATCATCTCCGGAAGAAGATCCCCCGAAGACGAAACTCATTTGAGAGGGGCTGAGGCCCGAACTGCAAGATATATGCGGTGGTTGTTTTCTCAGAGGAAAAAGATAGCATACTCTTACTATTAAAATATTTTGGATCACTTACGACTCGTTGGAGGGCAGATCCCCTCGCGGACTTTGTGCGGCAAAAGCACCCCCCGAGGCAGGACCCTCTGTGGGAGACTTCTTCTCCCGTTTGGAGGCTTCGGCTTCCGGATCCTCGGAAGCAGTCCTTTTCCTCCCCTCGTCCTCCTTCGTGGAAACGCTCGTTCCCTCGGTCGGAGCGGGTAGCGATGGGGGCCCGCGTTCGCCCGTATTATCCCCCTCGGTATCTTCCTTCAAGGGTCCGGGCAAGGTGCGACCTCGAGCATCTTCTCCAATACCGGATTTTCCAAACCCTCAGGGAGGGGGGCCAAACACCGAATCATCTTCGCCTTTCGTTAGCCAGTCCTGGTCAAAAGGCGAACTCTCAAAAAAACCTCGAATAAAAGACAGTGTGTTCGGCTAGAGGATTTCTTACTTGTTCGGCGACGCGTTACTGCTCAGGCCCACGTCCTCGGTGATATCCGGACACTCCACTTGAGGTCCGAAGAATGACTTGTACATCTCCTCGTGCGTCAGGCCAATCTTTGAATGGCACGCAGTCTCT